>NW_027523139.1:0-58619 GCF_052094955.1 Ictidomys tridecemlineatus
TGATTTAGAGTTCCAAATACATGTATCCCTATAGGAGAAAACAGAGTGAAACCTAAAAATGAAAACGGTTACTGCAAACGAACGGTTTAACCTAGAAGAACGAAATTTGGTGAGCCAAGTGGTTTTGGTGTACTGATCATTACCTGAAAGAATCATCAAGATTGGGTGAAAAAATGTTTGCTGAGATTTCAGGAAACTCGTAATTTTTTGGAAGCTTGTCAACCCCTTTCCATGAAAGTGATTTTCGCCAGTCTCTGCTTAGGGCTACATCAACAGCAAACAAAGCATAGAGATAGAACTGGAAACTGCTTTATTGTGTCAAGTTTCAAAGAGCTAGCACAAACCGTGTTTGATTTAGAGTTCCAAATACATGTATCCCTGTAGGAGAAAACAGAGTGAAACCTAAAAATGAAAACGGTTACTGCAAACGAACGGTTTAACCTAGAAGAACGAAATTTGGTGAGCCAAGTGGTTTTGGTGTACTGATCATTACCTGAAAGAATCATCAAGATTGGGTGAAAAAATGTTTGCTGAGATTTCAGGGAACTCATAATTTTTTGGAAGCTTGGCAACCCCTTTCCATGAAAGTGATTTTCGCCAGTCTCTGCTTAGGGCTACATCAACAGCAAACAAACCATACAGATAGAACTTGAAACTGCTTTATTGTGTCAAGTTTCAAAGAGCTAGTACAAACCGTGTTTGATTTAGAGTTCCAAATACATGTATTCCTATAGGAGAAAACAGAGTGTAACCTAAAAATGAAAACGGTTACTGCAAAAGAACGGTTTAACCTAGAAGAACGAAATTTGGTCAGCCAAGTGGTTTTGGTGTACTGATCATTACCTGAAAGTATCATCAAGATTGGGTGAAAAAATGTTTGCTGAGATTTCAGGCAACTCGTAGCTTTTTGGAAGCTTGGCAACCCCTTACCATTAAAGTGATTTTCACCAGTCTCTGCTTAGGGCTACATCAACAGCAAACAAACCATAGAGATAGACCTTGAAACTGCTTTATTTCGTGAAGTTTCAAAGAGCTAGCACAAACCGTGTTTGATTTAGAGTTCCAAATACAGGTATCCCTATAGGAGAAAACAGAGTGAAACCTAAAAATGAAAACGGTTACTGCAAACGAACGGTTTAACCTAGAAGAACGAAATTTGGTTAGCCAAGTGGTTTTGGTGTACTGATCATTACCTGAAAGAATCATCAAGATTGGGTGAAAAAATGTTTGCTGAGATTTCAGGTAACTGGTAGTTTTTTGGAAGCTTGGCAACCCCTTTCCATGTAAGTGATTTTCGCCAGTCTCTGCTTAGGGCTACATCAACAGCAAAAAAAGCATAGAGATAGAACTTGAAACTGCTTTATTGTGTCAAGTTTCAAAGAGCTACCACAAACCGTGTTTGATTTAGAGTTCCAAATACATGTATCCCTATAGGAGAAAACAGAGTGAAACCTAAAAATGAAAACGGTTACTGCAAACGAACGGTTTAACCTAGAAGAACGAAATTTGGTGAGCCAAGTGGTTTTGGTGTACTGATAATTACCTGAAAGAATCATCAGGATTGGGTGAAAAAATGTTTGCTGAGATTTCAGGCAACTCGTAGTTATTTGGAAGCTTGGCAACCCCTTTCCATGAAAGGGATTTTCGCCAGTCTCTGCTTAGGGCTACATCAACAGCAAACAAAGCATAGAGATAGAACATGAAACTGCTTTATTGTGTCAAGTTTCAAAGAGCTAGCACAAACCGTGTTTGATTTAGAGTTCCAAATACATGTATCCCTATAGAAGAAAACAGAGTGTAACCTAAAAATGAAAACGGTTACTGCGAAAGAACGGTTTAACCTAGAAGAACGAAATTTGGTGAGCCAAGTGGTTTTGGTGTACTGATCATTACCTGAAAGAATCATCAAGATTGGGTGAAAAAATGTTTGCTGAGATTTCAGGAAACTCGTAGCTTTTTGGAAGCTTGGCAACCCCTTTCCATGAAAGTGATTTTCACCAGTCTCTGCTTAGGGCTACATCAACAGCAAACAAACCATAGAGATAGACCTTGAAACTGCTTTATTTTGTGAAGTTTCAAAGAGCTAGCACAAACCGTGTTTGATTTAGAGTTCCAAATACATGTATCCCTATAAGAGAAAACAGAGTGAAACCTAAAAATGAAAACGGTTACTGCAAACGAACGGTTTAACCTAGAAGAACGAAATTTGGTGAGCAAAGTGGTTTTGGTGTACTGATCGTTACCTGAAATAATCATCAAGATTGGGTGAAAAAATGTTTGCTGAGATTTCAGGCAACTCATAGTTTTTGGAAGCTTGGCAACCCCTTTCCATGAAAGTGATTTCCGCAAGTCTCTCCTTAGGGATACATCAATAGCAAACAAACCAAAGAGATAGAAATTGAAACTGCTTTATTGTGTCAAGTTTCAAAGAGCTAGCAAAAAACGTGTTTGATTTAGAGTTCCAAATACATGTATCCCTATAGGAGAAAACAGAGTGAAACCTAAAAATGAAAACGGTTACTGCAAACGAACGGTTTAACCTAGAAGAACGAAATTTAGTGAGCCAAGTGGTTTTGGTGTACTGATCATTACCTGAAAGAATCATCAAGATTGGGTGAAAAAATGTTAGCTGAGATTTCAGGCAACTCGTAGTTTTTTGGAAGCTTGGCAACCCTTTTCCATGAAAGGGATTTTTGCCAGTCTCTGCTTAGGGCTACATCAACAGCAAACAAAGCCTAGAGATAGAACTTGAAAGTGATTTATTGTGTCAAGTTTCAAAGAGCTAGCACAAACCATGTTTGATTTAGAGTTCCAAATACATGTATCCCTATAGGAGAAAACAGAGTGAAACCTAAAAATGAAAACGGTTACTGCAAACGAACGGTTTAACCTAGAAGAACGAAATTTGGTGAGCCAAGTGGTTTTGGTGTACTGATCATTACCTGAAAGAATCATCAAGATTGGGTGAAAAAATGTTTGCTGAGATTTCAGGAAACTCGTAATTTTTTGGAAGCTTGTCAACCCCTTTCCATGAAAGTGATTTTCGCCAGTCTCTGCTTAGGGCTACATCAACAGCAAACAAAGCATAGAGATAGAACTGGAAACTGCTTTATTGTGTCAAGTTTCAAAGAGCTAGCACAAACCGTGTTTGATTTAGAGTTCCAAATACATGTATCCCTGTAGGAGAAAACAGAGTGAAACCTAAAAATGAAAACGGTTACTGCAAACGAACGGTTTAAACTAGAAGAACGAAATTTGGTGAGCCAAGTGGTTTTGGTGTACTGATCATTACCTGAAAGAATCATCAAGATTGGGTGAAAAAATGTTTGCTGAGATTTCAGGGAACTCATAATTTTTTGGAAGCTTGGCAACCCCTTTCCATGAAAGTGATTTTCGCCAGTCTCTGCTTAGGGCTACATCAACAGCAAACAAACCATACAGATAGAACTTGAAACTGCTTTATTGTGTCAAGTTTCAAAGAGCTAGTACAAACCGTGTTTGATTTAGAGTTCCAAATACATGTATTCCTATAGGAGAAAACAGAGTGTAACCTAAAAATGAAAACGGTTACTGCAAAAGAACGGTTTAACCTAGAAGAACGAAATTTGGTCAGCCAAGTGGTTTTGGTGTACTGATCATTACCTGAAAGTATCATCAAGATTGGGTGAAAAAATGTTTGCTGAGATTTCAGGCAACTCGTAGCTTTTTGGAAGCTTGGCAACCCCTTACCATTAAAGTGATTTTCACCAGTCTCTGCTTAGGGCTACATCAACAGCAAACAAACCATAGAGATAGACCTTGAAACTGCTTTATTTTGTGAAGTTTCAAAGAGCTAGCACAAACCGTGTTTGATTTAGAGTTCCAAATACAGGTATCCCTATAGGAGAAAACAGAGTGAAACCTAAAAATGAAAACGGTTACTGCAAACGAACGGTTTAACCTAGAAGAACGAAATTTGGTTAGCCAAGTGGTTTTGGTGTACTGATCATTACCTGAAAGAATCATCAAGATTGGGTGAAAAAATGTTTGCTGAGATTTCAGGTAACTGGTAGTTTTTTGGAAGCTTGGCAACCCCTTTCCATGTAAGTGATTTTCGCCAGTCTCTGCTTAGGGCTACATCAACAGCAAAAAAAGCATAGAGATAGAACTTGAAACTGCTTTATTGTGTCAAGTTTCAAAGAGCTAGCACAAACCGTGTTTGATTTAGAGTTCCAAATACATGTATCCCTATAGGAGAAAACAGAGTGAAACCTAAAAATGAAAACGGTTACTGCAAACGAACGGTTTAACCTAGAAGAACGAAATTTGGTGAGCCAAGTGGTTTTGGTGTACTGATAATTACCTGAAAGAATCATCAGGATTGGGTGAAAAAATGTTTGCTGAGATTTCAGGCAACTCGTAGTTATTTGGAAGCTTGGCAACCCCTTTCCATGAAAGGGATTTTCGCCAGTCTCTGCTTAGGGCTACATCAACAGCAAACAAAGCATAGAGATAGAACATGAAACTGCTTTATTGTGTCAAGTTTCAAAGAGCTAGCACAAACCGTGTTTGATTTAGAGTTCCAAATACATGTATCCCTATAGAAGAAAACAGAGTGTAACCTAAAAATGAAAACGGTTACTGCGAAAGAACGGTTTAACCTAGAAGAACGAAATTTGGTGAGCCAAGTGGTTTTGGTGTACTGATCATTACCTGAAAGAATCATCAAGATTGGGTGAAAAAATGTTTGCTGAGATTTCAGGAAACTCGTAGCTTTTTGGAAGCTTGGCAACCCCTTTCCATGAAAGTGATTTTCACCAGTCTCTGCTTAGGGCTACATCAACAGCAAACAAACCATAGAGATAGACCTTGAAACTGCTTTATTTTGTGAAGTTTCAAAGAGCTAGCACAAACCGTGTTTGATTTAGAGTTCCAAATACATGTATCCCTATAAGAGAAAACAGAGTGAAACCTAAAAATGAAAACGGTTACTGCAAACGAACGGTTTAACCTAGAAGAACGAAATTTGGTGAGCAAAGTGGTTTTGGTGTACTGATCGTTACCTGAAATAATCATCAAGATTGGGTGAAAAAATGTTTGCTGAGATTTCAGGCAACTCATAGTTTTTTGGAAGCTTGGCAACCCCTTTCCATGAAAGTGATTTCCGCAAGTCTCTCCTTAGGGATACATCAATAGCAAACAAACCAAAGAGATAGAAATTGAAACTGCTTTATTGTGTCAAGTTTCAAAGAGCTAGCAAAAAACGTGTTTGATTTAGAGTTCCAAATACATGTATCCCTATAGGAGAAAACAGAGTGAAACCTAAAAATGAAAACGGTTACTGCAAACGAACGGTTTAACCTAGAAGAACGAAATTTAGTGAGCCAAGTGGTTTTGGTGTACTGATCATTACCTGAAAGAATCATCAAGATTGGGTGAAAAAATGTTTGCTGAGATTTCAGGCAACTCGTAGTTTTTTGGAAGCTTGGCAACCCCTTTCCATGAAAGGGATTTTCGACAGTCTCTGCTTAGGGCTACATCAACAGCAAACAAAGCATAGAGATAGAACTGGAAACTTCTTTATTGTGTCAAGTTTTAAAGAGCTAGCACAAACCGTGTTTGATTTAGAGTTCCAAATACATGTATCCCTAAAGGAGAATACAGAGTGAAACCTAAAAATGAAAACGGTTACTGCAAACGAACAGTTTAACCTAGAAGAACGAAATTTGGTGAGCCAAGTGGTTTTGGTGTACTGATCATTACCTGAAAGAATCATCAAGATTGGGTGAAAAAATGTTAGCTGAGATTTCAGGCAACTCGTAGTTTTTTGGAAGCTTGGCAACCCTTTTCCATGAAAGGGATTTTTGCCAGTCTCTGCTTAGGGCTACATCAACAGCAAACAAAGCCTAGAGATAGAACTTGAAAGTGCTTTATTGTGTCAAGTTTCAAAGAGCTAGCACAAACCATGTTTGATTTAGAGTTCCAAATACATGTATCCCTATAGGAGAAAACAGAGTGAAACCTAAAAATGAAAACGGTTACTGCAAACGAACGGTTTAACCTAGAAGAACGAAATTTGGTGAGCCAAGTGGTTTTGGTGTACTGATCATTACCTGAAAGAATAATCAAGATTGGGTGAAAAAATGTTTGCTGAGATTTCAGGAAACTCGTAATTTTTTGGAAGCTTGTCAACCCCTTTCCATGAAAGTGATTTTCGCCAGTCTCTGCTTAGGGCTACATCAACAGCAAACAAAGCATAGAGATAGAACTGGAAACTGCTTTATTGTGTCAAGTTTCAAAGAGCTAGCACAAACCGTGTTTGATTTAGAGTTCCAAATACATGTATCCCTGTAGGAGAAAACAGAGTGAAACCTAAAAATGAAAACGGTTACTGCAAACGAACCGTTTAACCTAGAAGAACGAAATTTGGTGAGCCAAGTGGTTTTGGTGTACTGATCATTACCTGAAAGAATCATCAAGATTGGGTGAAAAAATGTTTGCTGAGATTTCAGGGAACTCATAATTTTTTGGAAGCTTGGCAACCCCTTTCCATGAAAGTGATTTTCGCCAGTCTCTGCTTAGGGCTACATCAACAGCAAACAAACCCTACAGATAGAACTTGAAACTGCTTTATTGTGTCAAGTTTCAAAGAGCTAGTACAAACCGTGTTTGATTTAGAGTTCCAAATACATGTATTCCTATAGGAGAAAACAGAGTGTAACCTAAAAATGAAAACGGTTACTGCAAATGAACGGTTTAACCTAGAAGAATGAAATTTGGTGAGCCAAGTGGTTTTGGTGTACTGATCATTACCTGAAAGAATCATCAAGATTGGGTGAAAAAATGTTTGCTGAGATTTCAGGCAACTCGTAGTTATTTGGAAGCTTGGCAACCCCTTTCCATGAAAGGGATTTTCGCCAGTCTCTGCTTAGGGCTACATCAACAGCAAACAAAGCATAGAGATAGAACTTGAAACTGCTTTATTGTGTCAAGTTTCAAAGAGCTAGCACAAACCGTGTTTGATTTAGAGTTCCAAATACATGTATCCCTATAGAAGAAAACAGAGTGTAACCTAAAAATGAAAACGGTTACTGCGAAAGAACGGTTTAACCTAGAAGAATGAAATTTGGTGAGCCAAGTGGTTTTGGTGTACTGATCATTACCTGAAAGAATCATCAAGATTGGGTGAAAAAATGTTTGCTGAGATTTCAGGAAACTCGTAGCTTTTTGGAAGCTTGGCAACCCCTTTCCATGAAAGTGATTTTCACCAGTCTCTGCTTAGGGCTACATCAACAGCAAACAAACCATAGAGATAGACCTTGAAACTGCTTTATTTTGTGAAGTTTCAAAGAGCTAGCACAAACCGTGTTTGATTTAGAGTTCCAAATACATGTATCCCTATAAGAGAAAACAGAGTGAAACCTAAAAATGAAAACGGTTACTGCAAACGAACGGTTTAACCTAGAAGAACGAAATTTGGTGAGCAAAGTGGTTTTGGTGTACTGATCGTTACCTGAAATAATCATCAAGATTGGGTGAAAAAATGATTGCTGAGATTTCAGGCAACTCGTAGTTTTTTGGAAGCTTGGCAACCCCTTTCCATGAAAGTGATTTCCGCAAGTCTCTCCTTAGGGATACATCAATAGCAAACAAACCAAAGAGATAGAACTTGAAACTGCTTTATTGTGTCAAGTTTCAAAGAGCTAGCAAAAAACGTGTTTGATTTAGAGTTCCAAATACATGTATCCCTATAGGAGAAAACAGAGTGAAACCTAAAAATGAAAACGGTTACTGCAAACGAACGGTTTAACCTAGAAGAACGAAATTTAGTGAGCCAAGTGGTTTTGGTGTACTGATCATTACCTGAAAGAATCATCAAGATTGGGTGAAAAAATGTTTGCTGAGATTTCAGGCAACTCGTATTTTTTCGGAAGCTTGGCAACCCCTTTCCATGAAAGGGATTTTCGACAGTCTCTGCTTAGGGCTACATCAACAGCAAACAAAGCATAGAGATAGAACTGGAAACTTCTTTATTGTGTCAAGTTTTAAAGAGCTAGCACAAACCGTGTTTGATTTAGAGTTCCAAATACATGTATCCCTAAAGGAGAATACAGAGTGAAACCTAAAAATGAAAACGGTTACTGCAAACGAACAGTTTAACCTGGAAGAACGAAATTTGGTGAGCCAAGTGGTTTTGGTGTACTGATCATTACCTGAAAGAATCATCAAGATTGGGTGAAAAAATGTTAGCTGAGATTTCAGGCAACTCGTAGTTTTTTGGAAGCTTGGCAACCCTTTTCCATGAAAGGGATTTTTGCCAGTCTCTGCTTAGGGCTACATCAACAGCAAACAAAGCCTAGAGATAGAACTTGAAAGTGCTTTATTGTGTCAAGTTTCAAAGAGCTAGCACAAACCATGTTTGATTTAGAGTTCCAAATACATGTATCCCTATAGGAGAAAACAGAGTGAAACCTAAAAATGAAAACGGTTACTGCAAACGAACGGTTTAACCTAGAAGAACGAAATTTGGTGAGCCAAGTGGTTTTGGTGTACTGATCATTACCTGAAAGAATCATCAAGATTGGGTGAAAAAATGTTTGCTGAGATTTCAGGAAACTCGTAATTTTTTGGAAGCTTGTCAACCCCTTTCCATGAAAGTGATTTTCGCCAGTCTCTGCTTAGGGCTACATCAACAGCAAACAAAGCATAGAGATAGAACTGGAAACTGCTTTATTGTGTCAAGTTTCAAAGAGCTAGCACAAACCGTGTTTGATTTAGAGTTCCAAATACATGTATCCCTGTAGGAGAAAACAGAGTGAAACCTAAAAATGAAAACGGTTACTGCAAACGAACGGTTTAACCTAGAAGAACGAAATTTGGTGAGCCAAGTGGTTTTGGTGTACTGATCATTACCTGAAAGAATCATCAAGATTGGGTGAAAAAATGTTTGCTGAGATTTCAGGAAACTCATAATTTTTTGGAAGCTTGGCAACCCCTTTCCATGAAAGTGATTTTCGCCAGTCTCTGCTTAGGGCTACATCAACAGCAAACAAACCATACAGATAGAACTTGAAACTGCTTTATTGTGTCAAGTTTCAAAGAGCTAGTACAAACCGTGTTTGATTTAGAGTTCCAAATACATGTATTCCTATAGGAGAAAACAGAGTGTAACCTAAAAATGAAAACGGTTACTGCAAAAGAACGGTTTAACCTAGAAGAACGAAATTTGGTCAGCCAAGTGGTTTTGGTGTACTGATCATTACCTGAAAGTATCATCAAGATTGGGTGAAAAAATGTTTGCTGAGATTTCAGGCAACTCGTAGCTTTTTGGAAGCTTGGCAACCCCTTACAATGAAAGTGATTTTCACCAGTCTCTGCTTAGGGCTACATCAACAGCAAACAAACCATAGAGATAGACCTTGAAACTGCTTTATTTTGTGAAGTTTCAAAGAGCTAGCACAAACCGTGTTTGATTTAGAGTTCCAAATACAGGTATCCCTATAGGAGAAAACAGAGTGAAACCTAAAAATGAAAACGGTTACTGCAAACGAACGGTTTAACCTAGAAGAACGAAATTTGGTGAGCCAAGTGGTTTTGGTGTACTGATCATTACCTGAAAGAATCATCAAGATTGGGTGAAAAAATGTTTGCTGAGATTTCAGGTAACTGGTAGTTTTTTGGAAGCTTGGCAACCCCTTTCCATGTAAGTGATTTTCGCCAGTCTCTGCTTAGGGCTACATCAACAGCAAAAAAAGCATAGAGATAGAACTTGAAACTGCTTTATTGTGTCAAGTTTCAAAGAGCTAGCACAAACCGTGTTTGATTTAGAGTTCCAAATACATGTATCCCTATAGGAGAAAACAGAGTGAAACCTAAAAATGAAAACGGTTACTGAAAACGAACGGTTTAACCTAGAAGAACGAAATTTGGTGAGCCAAGTGGTTTTGGTGTACTGATAATTACCTGAAAGAATCATCAGGATTGGGTGAAAAAATGTTTGCTGAGATTTCAGGCAACTCGTAGTTATTTGGAAGCTTGGCAACCCCTTTCCATGAAAGGGATTTTCGCCAGTCTCTGCTTAGGGCTACATCAACAGCAAACAAAGCATAGAGATAGAACTTGAAACTGCTTTATTGTGTCAAGTTTCAAAGAGCTAGCACAAACCGTGTTTGATTTAGAGTTCCAAATACATGTATCCCTATAGAAGAAAACAGAGTGTAACCTAAAAATGAAAACGGTTACTGCGAAAGAACGGTTTAACCTAGAAGAACGAAATTTGGTGAGCCAAGTGGTTTTGGTGTACTGATCATTACCTGAAAGAATCATCAAGATTGGGTGAAAAAATGTTTGCTGACATTTCAGGAAACTCGTAGCTTTTTGGAAGCTTGGCAACCCCTTTCCATGAAAGTGATTTTCACCAGTCTCTGCTTAGGGCTACATCAACAGCAAACAAACCATAGAGATAGACCTTGAAACTGCTTTATTTTGTGAAGTTTCAAAGAGCTAGCACAAACCGTGTTTGATTTAGAGTTCCAAATACATGTATCCCTATAAGAGAAAACACAGTGAAACCTAAAAATGAAAACGGTTACTGCAAACGAACGGTTTAACCTAGAAGAACGAAATTTGGTGAGCAAAGTGGTTTTGGTGTACTGATCGTTACCTGAAATAATCATCAAGATTGGGTGAAAAAATGTTTGCTGAGATTTCAGGCAACTCGTAGTTTTTTGGAAGCTTTGCAACCCCTTTCCATGAAAGGGATTTTCGACAGTCTCTGCTTAGGGCTACATCAACAGCAAACAAAGCATAGAGAGAGAACTGGAAACTTCTTTATTGTGTCAAGTTTTAAAGAGCTAGCACAAACCGTGTTTGATTTAGAGTTCCAAATACATGTATCCCTAAAGGAGAATACAGAGTGAAACCTAAAAATGAAAACGGTTACTGCAAACGAACAGTTTAACCTAGAAGAACGAAATTTGGTGAGCCAAGTGGTTTTGGTGTACTGATCATTACCTGAAAGAATCATCAAGATTGGGTGAAAAAATGTTAGCTGAGATTTCAGGCAACTCGTAGTTTTTTGGAAGCTTGGCAACCCTTTTCCATGAAAGGGATTTTTGCCAGTCTCTGCTTAGGGCTACATCAACAGCAAACAAAGCCTAGAGATAGAACTTGAAAGTGCTTTATTGTGTCAAGTTTCAAAGAGCTAGCACTAACCATGTTTGATTTAGAGTTCCAAATACATGTATCCCTATAGGAGAAAACAGAGTGAAACCTAAAAATGAAAACGGTTACTGCAAACGAACGGTTTAACCTAGAAGAACGAAATTTGGTGAGCCAAGTGGTTTTGGTGTACTGATCATTACCTGAAAGAATCATCAAGATTGGGTGAAAAAATGTTTGCTGAGATTTCAGGAAACTCGTAATTTTTTGGAAGCTTGTCAACCCCTTTCCATGAAAGTGATTTTCGCCAGTCTCTGCTTAGGGCTACATCAACAGCAAACAAAGCATAGAGATAGAACTGGAAACTGCTTTATTGTGTCAAGTTTCAAAGAGCTAGCACAAACCGTGTTTGATTTAGAGTTCCAAATACATGTATCCCTGTAGGAGAAAACAGAGTGAAACCTAAAAATGAAAACGGTTACTGCAAACGAACGGTTTAACCTAGAAGAACGAAATTTGGTGAGCCAAGTGGTTTTGGTGTACTGATCATTACCTGAAAGAATCATCAAGATTGGGTGAAAAAATGTTTGCTGAGATTTCAGGAAACTCATAATTTTTTGGAAGCTTGGCAACCCCTTTCCATGAAAGTGATTTTCGCCAGTCTCTGCTTAGGGCTACATCAACAGCAAACAAACCATACAGATAGAACTTGAAACTGCTTTATTGTGTCAAGTTTCAAAGAGCTAGTACAAACCGTGTTTGATTTAGAGTTCCAAATACATGTATTCCTATAGGAGAAAACAGAGTGTAACCTAAAAATGAAAACGGTTACTGCAAAAGAACGGTTTAACCTAGAAGAACGAAATTTGGTCAGCCAAGTGGTTTTGGTGTACTGATCATTACCTGAAAGTATCATCAAGATTGGGTGAAAAAATGTTTGCTGAGATTTCAGGCAACTCGTAGCTTTTTGGAAGCTTGGCAACCCCTTACCATGAAAGTGATTTTCACCAGTCTCTGCTTAGGGCTACATCAACAGCAAACAAACCATAGAGATAGACCTTGAAACTGCTTTATTTTGTGAAGTTTCAAAGAGCTAGCACAAACCGTGTTTGATTTAGAGTTCCAAATACAGGTATCCCTATAGGAGAAAACAGAGTGAAACCTAAAAATGAAAACGGTTACTGCAAACGAACGGTTTAACCTAGAAGAACGAAATTTGGTGAGCCAAGTGGTTTTGGTGTACTGATCATTACCTGAAAGAATCATCAAGATTGGGTGAAAAAATGTTTGCTGAGATTTCAGGTAACTGGTAGTTTTTTGGAAGCTTGGCAACCCCTTTCCATGTAAGTGATTTTCGCCAGTCTCTGCTTAGGGCTACATCAACAGCAAAAAAAGCATAGAGATAGAACTTGAAACTGCTTTATTGTGTCAAGTTTCAAAGAGCTAACACAAACCGTGTTTGATTTAGAGTTCCAAATACATGTATACCTATAGGAGAAAACAGAGTGAAACCTAAAAATGAAAACGGTTACTGCAAACGAACGGTTTAACCTAGAAGAACGAAATTTGGTGAGCCAAGTGGTTTTGGTGTACTGATAATTACCTGAAAGAATCATCAGGATTGGGTGAAAAAATGTTTGCTGAGATTTCAGGCAACTCGTAGTTATTTGGAAGCTTGGCAACCCCTTTCCATGAAAGGGATTTTCGCCAGTCTCTGCTTAGGGCTACATCAACAGCAAACAAAGCATAGAGATAGAACTTGAAACTGCTTTATTGTGTCAAGTTTCAAAGAGCTAGCACAAACCGTGTTTGATTTAGAGTTCCAAATACATGTATCCCTATAGAAGAAAACAGAGTGTAACCTAAAAATGAAAACGGTTACTGCAAAAGAACGGTTTAACCTAGAAGAACGAAATTTGGTCAGCCAAGTGGTTTTGGTGTACTGATCATTACCTGAAAGAATCATCAAGATTGGGTGAAAAAATGTTTGCTGAAATTTCAGGAAACTCGTAGCTTTTTGGAAGCTTGGCAACCCCTTTCCATGAAAGTGATTTTCACCAGTCTCTGCTTAGGGCTACATCAACAGCAAACAAACCATAGAGATAGACCTTGAAACTGCTTTATTTTGTGAAGTTTCAAAGAGCTAGCACAAACCGTGTTTGATTTAGAGTTCCAAATACATGTATCCCTATAAGAGAAAACACAGTGAAACCTAAAAATGAAAACGGTTACTGCAAACGAACGGTTTAACCTAGAAGAACGAAATTTGGTGAGCAAAGTGGTTTTGGTGTACTGATCGTTACCTGAAATAATCATCAAGATTGGGTGAAAAAATGTTTGCTGAGATTTCAGGCAACTCGTAGTTTTTTGGAAGCTTTGCAACCCCTTTCCATGAAAGGGATTTTCGACAGTCTCTGCTTAGGGCTACATCAACAGCAAACAAAGCATAGAGAGAGAACTGGAAACTTCTTTATTGTGTCAAGTTTTAAAGAGCTAGCACAAACCGTGTTTGATTTAGAGTTCCAAATACATGTATCCCTAAAGGAGAATACAGAGTGAAACCTAAAAATGAAAACGGTTACTGCAAACGAACAGTTTAACCTAGAAGAACGAAATTTGGTGAGCCAAGTGGTTTTGGTGTACTGATCATTACCTGAAAGAATCATCAAGATTGGGTGAAAAAATGTTAGCTGAGATTTCAGGCAACTCGTAGTTTTTTGGAAGCTTGGCAACCCTTTTCCATGAAAGGGATTTTTGCCAGTCTCTGCTTAGGGCTACATCAACAGCAAACAAAGCCTAGAGATAGAACTTGAAAGTGCTTTATTGTGTCAAGT
This sequence comes from Ictidomys tridecemlineatus, assembly GCF_052094955.1. Taxonomy (NCBI): domain Eukaryota; kingdom Metazoa; phylum Chordata; class Mammalia; order Rodentia; family Sciuridae; genus Ictidomys; species Ictidomys tridecemlineatus. The sequence continues at coordinate 13,974 of NW_027523139.1, forward strand.
TTCAAAGAGCTAGCACTAACCATGTTTGATTTAGAGTTCCAAATACATGTATCCCTATAGGAGAAAACAGAGTGAAACCTAAAAATGAAAACGGTTACTGCAAACGAACGGTTTAACCTAGAAGAACGAAATTTGGTGAGCCAAGTGGTTTTGGTGTACTGATCATTACCTGAAAGAATCATCAAGATTGGGTGAAAAAATGTTTGCTGAGATTTCAGGAAACTCGTAATTTTTTGGAAGCTTGTCAACCCCTTTCCATGAAAGTGATTTTCGCCAGTCTCTGCTTAGGGCTACATCAACAGCAAACAAAGCATAGAGATAGAACTGGAAACTGCTTTATTGTGTCAAGTTTCAAAGAGCTAGCACAAACCGTGTTTGATTTAGAGTTCCAAATACATGTATCCCTGTAGGAGAAAACAGAGTGAAACCTAAAAATGAAAACGGTTACTGCAAACGAACGGTTTAACCTAGAAGAACGAAATTTGGTGAGCCAAGTGGTTTTGGTGTACTGATCATTACCTGAAAGAATCATCAAGATTGGGTGAAAAAATGTTTGCTGAGATTTCAGGAAACTCATAATTTTTTGGAAGCTTGGCAACCCCTTTCCATGAAAGTGATTTTCGCCAGTCTCTGCTTAGGGCTACATCAACAGCAAACAAACCATACAGATAGAACTTGAAACTGCTTTATTGTGTCAAGTTTCAAAGAGCTAGTACAAACCGTGTTTGATTTAGAGTTCCAAATACATGTATTCCTATAGGAGAAAACAGAGTGTAACCTAAAAATGAAAACGGTTACTGCAAAAGAACGGTTTAACCTAGAAGAACGAAATTTGGTCAGCCAAGTGGTTTTGGTGTACTGATCATTACCTGAAAGTATCATCAAGATTGGGTGAAAAAATGTTTGCTGAGATTTCAGGCAACTCGTAGCTTTTTGGAAGCTTGGCAACCCCTTACCATGAAAGTGATTTTCACCAGTCTCTGCTTAGGGCTACATCAACAGCAAACAAACCATAGAGATAGACCTTGAAACTGCTTTATTTTGTGAAGTTTCAAAGAGCTAGCACAAACCGTGTTTGATTTAGAGTTCCAAATACAGGTATCCCTATAGGAGAAAACAGAGTGAAACCTAAAAATGAAAACGGTTACTGCAAACGAACGGTTTAACCTAGAAGAACGAAATTTGGTGAGCCAAGTGGTTTTGGTGTACTGATCATTACCTGAAAGAATCATCAAGATTGGGTGAAAAAATGTTTGCTGAGATTTCAGGTAACTGGTAGTTTTTTGGAAGCTTGGCAACCCCTTTCCATGTAAGTGATTTTCGCCAGTCTCTGCTTAGGGCTACATCAACAGCAAAAAAAGCATAGAGATAGAACTTGAAACTGCTTTATTGTGTCAAGTTTCAAAGAGCTAACACAAACCGTGTTTGATTTAGAGTTCCAAATACATGTATACCTATAGGAGAAAACAGAGTGAAACCTAAAAATGAAAACGGTTACTGCAAACGAACGGTTTAACCTAGAAGAACGAAATTTGGTGAGCCAAGTGGTTTTGGTGTACTGATAATTACCTGAAAGAATCATCAGGATTGGGTGAAAAAATGTTTGCTGAGATTTCAGGCAACTCGTAGTTATTTGGAAGCTTGGCAACCCCTTTCCATGAAAGGGATTTTCGCCAGTCTCTGCTTAGGGCTACATCAACAGCAAACAAAGCATAGAGATAGAACTTGAAACTGCTTTATTGTGTCAAGTTTCAAAGAGCTAGCACAAACCGTGTTTGATTTAGAGTTCCAAATACATGTATCCCTATAGAAGAAAACAGAGTGTAACCTAAAAATGAAAACGGTTACTGCAAAAGAACGGTTTAACCTAGAAGAACGAAATTTGGTCAGCCAAGTGGTTTTGGTGTACTGATCATTACCTGAAAGAATCATCAAGATTGGGTGAAAAAATGTTTGCTGAAATTTCAGGAAACTCGTAGCTTTTTGGAAGCTTGGCAACCCCTTTCCATGAAAGTGATTTTCACCAGTCTCTGCTTAGGGCTACATCAACAGCAAACAAACCATAGAGATAGACCTTGAAACTGCTTTATTTTGTGAAGTTTCAAAGAGCTAGCACAAACCGTGTTTGATTTAGAGTTCCAAATACATGTATCCCTATAAGAGAAAACAGAGTGAAACCTAAAAATGAAAACGGTTACTGCAAACGAACGGTTTAACCTAGAAGAACGAAATTTGGTGAGCAAAGTGGTTTTGGTGTACTGATCGTTACCTGAAATAATCATCAAGATTGGGTGAAAAAATGTTTGCTGAGATTTCAGGCAACTCGTAGTTTTTTGGAAGCTTGGCAACCCCTTTCCATGAAAGTGATTTCCGCAAGTCTCTCCTTAGGGATACATCAATAGCAAACAAACCAAAGAGATAGAACTTGAAACTGCTTTATTGTGTCAAGTTTCAAAGAGCTAGCAAAAAACGTGTTTGATTTAGAGTTCCAAATACATGTATCCCTATAGGAGAAAACAGAGTGAAACCTAAAAATGAAAACGGTTACTGCAAACGAACGGTTTAACCTAGAAGAACGAAATTTAGTGAGCCAAGTGGTTTTGGTGTACTGATCATTACCTGAAAGAATCATCAAGATTGGGTGAAAAAATGTTTGCTGAGATTTCAGGCAACTCGTAGTTTTTTGGAAGCTTGGCAACCCCTTTCCATGAAAGGGATTTTCGACAGTCTCTGCTTAGGGCTACATCAACAGCAAACAAAGCATAGAGATAGAACTGGAAACTTCTTTATTGTGTCAAGTTTTAAAGAGCTAGCACAAACCGTGTTTGATTTAGAGTTCCAAATACATGTATCCCTAAAGGAGAATACAGAGTGAAACCTAAAAATGAAAACGGTTACTGCAAACGAACAGTTTAACCTAGAATAACTAAATTTGGTTAGCCAAGTGGTTTTGGTGTACTGATCATTACCTGAAAGAATCATCAAGATTGGGTGAAAAAATGTTTGCTGAGATTTCAGGCAACTCGTAGTTTTTAGGAAGCTTGGCAACTCCTTTTTATTAAAGTGATTTTCGCAAGTATCTGCTTAGGGCTACATCAACAGCAAACAAACCAGAGAGATAGAACTTGAAACTGCTTTATTGTGTCATGTTTCAAAGAGCTAGCACAAACCGTGTTTGATTTAGAGTTCCGAATACATGTATCCCTATAGGAGAAAACAGAGTGAAACCTAAAAATGAAAACGGTTACTGCAAACGAACGGTTTAACCTTGAAGAACGAAACTTGGTGAGCCAAGTGGTTTTGGTGTACTGATCATTACCTGAAAGAATCATCAAGATTGGGTGAAAAAATGTTTGCTGAGATTTCAGGAAACTCGTAGTTTTTTGGAAGCTTGGCAATCCCTTTCCATGAAAGTGATTTTCGCCACTCTCTGCTTAGGACTACATCAACAGGAAACAAACCATAGAGATAGAAATTGAAACTGCTTTATTGTGTCAAGTTTCAAAGAGCTAGCACAAACCATGTTTTATTTAGAGTTCCAAATACATGTATCCCTATTTTAGAAAACAGAGTGAAACCTAAAAATGAAAACTGTTACTGCAAACGTATGGTTTAACCTAGAAGAACGAATTTGGTGAGCCAAGTGGTATTGGTGTACTGATCATTACCTGAAAGAATCATCAAGATTGGGTGAAAAAATGTTTGCTGAGATTTCAGGCAACTCGTAGTTTTTTGGAAGCTTGGCAACCCCTTTCCATTATAGTGATTTTCGCCAGTCTCTGCTTAGGGCTACATCAACAGCAAACAAATCATAGAGATAGAACTTGAACCTGCTTTCTTGTGTCAAGTTTCAAAGGGCTAGCACAAACCGTGTTTGATTTAGAGTTCCAAATACATTCAAAATTTTCTCTATAGGAGAAAAAAGAGTGAAACCTAAAAATGAAAACGGTTACTGCAAACGAACGTTTAACCTAGAAGAACGAAATTTGGTGAGCCAAGTGCTTTTGGTGTACTGATCATTACCTGAAAGAATCATCAAGATTGGGTGAAAAAATGTTTGCTGCGATTTCAGGCAACTCGTAGTTTTTTGGAAGCTTGGCAACCCTTTTCCATGAAAGTGATTTTCGCCAGTCTCTGCTTAGGGCTACATCAACAGCAAACAAACAATAGAGATAGAACTTGAAACTGCTTTCTTTTGTCAAGTTTCAAAGGGCTAGCAAAAACCGTGTTTTATTTAGAGTTCCAAATACATGTATCCCTATAGGAGAAAACAGAGTGAAACCTAAAATTTAAAACTGTTAATGCAAACGAACGCTTTAAGATAGAAGAACGTAATTTGGCGAGCCAAGTGGTTTTGGTGTACTGATCTTTACCTGAAAGAATCATTAAGATTGGGTGAAAAAATGTTTGCTGAGATTTCAGGAAATTCTTAGTTTTTGGAAGCTTGGCAACCTTTTTCAATTATAGTGATTTTCAGCAGTCTCTGTTTAGGGCTACATCAACAGCAAACAAACCATAGAGATAGAACTTGAAAACTGCTTTATTGTTGAAGTTTCGAAGGGCTAGCAAAAACCGTGTTTGATTTAGAGTTCCAAATACATGTATCCCTATAGAAGAAAACAGAGTAAAACCTAAAAATGAAAACGGTTACTGCAAACGAACCGTTTAACCTAGAATAACGAAATTTGGTGAGCCAAGTGGTTTTGGTGTACTGATAATTACCTGAAAGAATCATCAAGATTTGGGTGAAAAAAATGTTTGCTGAGATTTCCGGCAACTCGCAGTTTTTTGGAAGCTTGCCAACCTTTTTCCATGAAAGTGATTTTCGCCAGTCTCTGCTTAGGGCTACATCAACAGCAAACAAACCATAGAGACAGAACTTGAAACTGCTTTCTTGTGTCAAGTTTCAAAGAGCTAGCACAAACCGTGTTTGATTTAGAGTTCCAAATACATGTATCCCTATAGGAGAAAACAGAGTGAAACCTAAAAATGAAAACGGTTACTGTAAACGAACGGTTTAACTCAGAAGAACGAAATTTGGTGAGCCAAGTGGTTTTGGTGTAATGATCATTACCTGAATTAATTATCAAGATTGGGTGAAAAATTGTTTGCTGAGATTTCAGGAAACTCGTAGTTTTTTGGAAGCTTGGCAACCCCTTTGCATGAAAGTGATTTTCGCCGTCTCTGCTTAGGGCTACATCAACAGCAAACAAACCATAGAGAGAGAACTTGAAACTGCTTTATTGTGTCAAGTTTCAAAGAGCTAGCACAAACCGTGTTTGATTTAGAGTTTCAAATACATCTATCCCTATAGGAGAAAACAGAGTGAAACCTAAAAATGAAAATGGTTACTCCAAACGAACGGTTTAACCTAGAAGAATGAAATTTGGTGAGCCAAGTGGTTTTGGTGTACTGATCATTACCTGAAAGAATCTTCAAGATTGGGTGAAAAAATGTTTGCTGAGATTTCAGGCAACTCGCAGTTTTTTGGAAGCTTGGCAACCCCTTTCCTTTAAAGTGATTTTCGCCAGTCTCTGCTTAGGGCTACATCAACAGCAAACAAACCATAGAGATAGAACTTGAGATTGATTTATTATGTAAAGTTTCAAAGAGCTAGCACAAACCGTGTTTGATTTAGAGTTCCAAATACATGTATCCCTATAGGAGAAAACAGAGTGAAACCTATAAATGAAAACGGTTACTGCAAACGAACGGTTTAACCTAGAAGAACGAAACTTGGTGAGCCTAGTGGTTTTTGGCTTACTGATCATTACCTGAAAGAATCATCAAGATTGGGTGAAAAAATGTTTTGCTGAGATTTCAGGCAACTCGTAGTTTTTAGGAAGCTTGGCAACCCCTTTCCATGAAAGTGATTTTCGCCACTCTCTGCCTAGGGCTACATCAACAGCAAACAAACCATAGAGATAAAACTTGAAACTGCATTATTTTGTCAAGTTTCAATGAGCTAGCAGAAACCGTGTGTGATTTAGAGTTCCAAATACATGTATCCCTATAGGAGAAAACAGAGTGAAAGCTAAAAATGAAAACGGTTACTGCAAACGAACGGTTTAACCTATAAAAACGAAATTTGGTGAGCCAAGTCGTTTTGGTGTACTGATCATTACCTGAATGAATCATCAAGATTGGGTTAAAAAATGTTTGCTGAGATTTCAGGCAACTTGTAGTTTTTTAAAAGCTTGGAAACCTTTTTTCATGGAAGTGATTTTCGCCAGTCTCTGCTTAGGGCTACATCAACAGCAAACAAAGCATAAAGATAGAACTTGAAACTGCTTTATTGTGTCAAGTTTCAAAGAGCTAGCACAAACCGTGTTTGATTTAGAGTTCTAAATACATGTATCCGTATAGGAGAAAACAGAGTGAAACCTAAAAATGAAAACGGTTACTGCAAACGAACGGTTTTACATAGAAGAACGAAATTTGGTGAGCCAAGTGCTTTTGGTGTACTGATCATTACCTGAAAGAGTCATCAAGATTGGTGAAATAATGTTTGCTGAGATTTCAGACAACTCGTAGTTTTTTGGAAGCTTGGCAACCCCTTTCCATGAAAGTGATTTTCGCCACTCGCTGCTTAGGGCTACATCAACAGCAAACTAAGCATAGAGATAGAACTTAAAACTGCTTTATTGGTGTCAAGTTTCAAAGAGCTAGCACAAACCGTGTTTGATTTAGAGTTCCAAATACATGAATCCCTATAGGAGAAAACAGAGTGAAACCTAAAAATGAAAACGGTTACGGCAAATGAACGGTTTAACCTATAAGAATGAAATTTGATGAGCCAAGTAGTTTTTGTGTACTGATCATTACCTGAAAGAAGCTACAATATTGGGTTAAAAAAATGTTTGCTGAGATTTCAGGCAACTCGTAGTTTTTAAAAAGCTTGGAAACCTTTTTTCATGGAAGTGATTTTCGCCTGTCTCTGCTTAGGGCTACATCAAAAGCAAACAAACCATAGAGATAGAACTTAAACTCCTTTATTGTGTCAAGTTTCAAAGAGCTAGCACAAACCGTGATTGATTTAGAGTTCAAAATACATGAATCCCTATAGGAGAAAACAGAGTGAAACCTAAAAATTAAAACGGTTACTGCAAACGTGCGGTTTAACATAGAAGAACGAAATTTGGTGAGCCAAGTAGTTTTCTGTGTACTGATCATTACCTGAAAGAATCTTCAAGATTGGGTGAAAAAAATGTTTGCTGTCATTTCAGGCAACTCGTAGTTTTTCGGAAGCTTGGAAACCCCTTTCCATGAAAATGATTTTCGCCACTCTCTGCTTAGGGCTACATCAACAGAAAACAAAGCATAGAGATAGAACTTGAAAACTGCTTTGTTGTGTCAAGTTTCAAAGAGCTAGCCCAAACCGTGTTTGATTTAGAGTTTCAAATACATGTATACGTATAGGAGAAAACAGAGTGAAACCTAAAATTGAAAACGGTTACTGCAAACGAACGGTTTAACCTAGAAGAACGAAATTTGGTGAGCCAAGTGGTTTTAGTGTACTGATCATTACCTTAAAGAATCATCAAGATTGGGTGAAAAAATGTTTGCTTAGATTACAGTCAACTCGTAGTTTTTTAAACGCTTGCCAACTCCTTTCCATGAAAGTGATTTTCGCCACTCTCTGCTTAGGGCTACATCAACAGCAAACAAACCATAGAGATAGAACTTGAAACTGCTTTATTGTGTCAAGTTTCAAAGAGCTAGCACAAACCGTGAGTGATTTAGAGTTCCAAATACTTGTATCCTATAGGAGAAAACAGAGTGAAACCTAAAAATGAAAACGGTTACGGCAAACGAACGGTTTAACCCATAAGAATGAAATTTGGTGAGCCAAGTAGTTTTTGTATACTGATCATTACCTGAAAGAAGCTGCAATATTGGGTTAAAAAAATGTTTGCTGAGATTTCAGGCAACTCGTAGTTTTTTAAAAAGCTTGGAAAACCTTTTTTCTTGGAAGTGATTTTCGCCAGTCTCTGCTTAGGGCTACATCAACAGCAAACAAACCATAGAGATACAACTTAAAACTCCTTTATTGTGTCAAGTTTCAAAGAGCTAGCACAAACCGTGTTTGATTTAGAGTTCAAAATACATGAATCCCTATAGGAGAAAACAGAGTGAAACCTAAAAATGAAAACGGTTACTGCAAACGTACGGTTTAACATAGAAGAACGAAATTTGGTGAGCCAAGTAGTTTTTGTGTACTGATCATTACCTGAAAGAATCTTCAAGATTGGGTGAAAAAAAATGTTTGCTGTCATTTCAGGCAACTCGTAGTTTTTCGGAAGCTTAAAAACCCCTTTCCATGGAAGTGATTTTCGCCAGTCTCTGCTTAGGGCTACATCAACAGCAAACAAAGCATAGAGATAGAACTTGAAACTGCTTTATTGTGCCAAGTTTCAAAGAGCTAGCACAAACCGTGTTTGACTTAGAGTTCAAAATACATGAATCCCTATAGGAGAAAACAGAGTGAAACCTAAAAATGAAAACGGTTACTGCAAATGAACGGTTTAACCTAAAAGAACGAAATTTGGTGAGCCAAGTGGTTTTGGTGTACTGATCATTACCTGAAAGAATCATCAAGATTGGGTGAAAACATGTTTGCTGAGATTTCAGGCAACTCGTAGTTTTTTGGAAGCTTGGAAACCCCTTTCCATGAAAATGATTTTCGCCACTCTCTGCTTAGGGCTACATCAACAGAAAACAAAGCATAGAGATAGAACTTGAAACTGCTTTATTGTGTCAAGTTTCAAAGAGCTAGCGCAAACCGTGTTTGATTTAGAGTTCCAAATACATGTATCCCTATAGGAGAAAACAGAGTGAAACCTAAAAATGAAAACGGTTACTGCAAACGAACGGTTTAACCTAAAAGAACGAAATTTGGTGAGCCAAGTGGTTTTGGTGTACTGATCATTACCTGAAAGAATCATCAAGATTGGGTGAAAACATGTTTGCTGAGATTTCAGGCAACTCGTAGTTTTTTGGAAGCTTGGAAACCCATTTCCCTGAAAATGATTTTCGCCACTCTCTGCTTAGGGCTACATCAACAGAAAACAAAGTATAGAGATAGAACTTGAAACTGCTTTATTGTGTCAAGTTTCAAAGAGCTAGCGCAAACCGTGTTTGATTTAGAGTTCCAAATACATGTATCCCTATAGGAGAAAACAGAGTGAAACCTAAAAATGAAAACAGTTACTGCAAACGAACGGATTAACCTAGAAGAAAGAAACATGGTGAGCCAAGTGGTTTTGGTGTACTGATCATTACCTGAAAGAATCATCAAGATTGGGTGAAAAAAATGTTGGCTGAGATTTCAGGCAACTCGTAGTTTTTTGGAAGCTTGGCAACCTCTTTCCATGAAAGTGATTCTCGCCCGTCTCTGCTTAGGGCTACATCAACAGCAAACAAACCATAGAAATAGAACTTGAAACTGCTATCTTGTGTCAAGTTTCAAAGAATTAGCACAAAATGTGTTTGATTTAGAGTTCCAAATACATGTATCCCTATAGGAGAAAACAGAGTGAAACCTAAAAATGAAAACGGTTACTGCAAACGAACGGTTTAACCTAGAAGAACAAAATTTGGTGAGCCAAGTGGTTTTGGTGTACTGATCATTACGTGAAAGAATTATCAAGATTGGGTGAAAGAATGTTTGCTGAGATTTCAGTCAACTCGTAGTTTTTTAAAAGCTTGGCAACTCCTTTCCATGAAAGTGATTTTCGCCACTCACTTCTTAGGGCAACATCAACAGCAAACAAACCATAGAGATAGAACTTGAAACTGCTTTATTATGTCAAGTTTCAAAGAGCTAGCACAAACCGTGTTTGATTTAGAGTTCCAAATACATGTATCCCTATAGGAGAAAACAGAGTGAAACCTAAAAATGAAAACGGTTACTGCAAACAAACGGTTATACCTAGAAGAACGAAATTTGGTGAGCCAAGTGGTTTTGGTGTACTGATCATTACATGAAAAAATCATCAAGTTCAGGTGTAAAAAATGTTTGCTGAGATTTCAGGCAACTCGTATTATTTTGGAAGCTTGTCAACCCTTTCCCATGAAAGTGATTTTCGCCAGTCTCTGCTTAGGGCTACATCAACAGCAAACAAGGCATAAAGATACAACTTGAAACTGCTTCATTGTGTCAAGTTTCAAAGAACTAGCACAAACCGTGTTTGATTTAGAGTTCCAAATACATGTATCCCTATAGGAGAAAATAGAGTGAAACCTAAAAATGAAAACGGTTACTGTAAACGAACGGTTTAACATAATAGAATGAAATTTGGTGATCCAAGTAGTTTTTGTGTACTGATAATTACCTAAAAAAATGGTCAAGATTGGGTGAAAAAAATGTTTGCTGAGATTTCAGGCAACTCATAGTTTTTTGGAAGCTTGGAACCCCTTTCCATTGAAGAGATTTTCTTCACTCTCTGCTTATGGCTATTTCAACAGCAAACAAAGCATGAGATAGAACTTCAAACTGCTTTATTGTGTCAAGTTTCAAAGAGCTAGCAAAAACCGTGTTTGATTTAGAGTTCCAAATACATGAATCCCTATTGAAGAAAACAGAGTGAAACCTAAAAATGAAAATGGTTACTGCAAACGAACGTTAACCGAGCAGAACGAAATTTGGTGAGCCAAGTGGTTTTGGTGTACTGATCATTACCTGAAAGAATCCTCAAGATTGGGTGAAAAAATGATTGCTGAGATTTCAGGCAACTCGTAGTTATTTGGATGTTTATCAACCCCTTTCATGAAAGTGATTTTCTCCAGTCTCTGCTTAGGGCTATTTCAACAGCAAACAAACCATAGAGATAGAACTAGAAACTGCATTATTGTATCAAGTTTCAAAAAGCTAGCACAACCGTGTGTGATTTAGAGTTCCAAATACATGTATCCCTATAGGAGAAAACAGAGTGAAACCTAAAAATGAAAACGGTTACTGCAAACGAACGCTTTAACCTAGAAGAACGAAATTTGGTGAGCCAAGTAGTTTTTGTGTACTGATCAATACCTGAAAGAATCTTCAAGATTGGGTGAAAAAAATGTTTGCTGAGATTTCAGGCAACTCGTAGTTTTTTGGAAGCTTGGAAACCCCTTTCTATGGAAGTGATTTTCGCAAGTCGCTGCTTAGGGCTACATCAACAGCAAAAAAAGCATAGAGATAGGACTTAAAACTGCTTTATTGTGTGAAGTTTCAAAGAGCTAGTACAAACCGTGTTTGATTTAGAGTTCAAAATACATGTATCGCTATAGGAGGAAACAGAGTGAAACCTAAAAATGAAAACGGTTACTGCAAATGAACGGTTTAACCTGGAGGAACGAAATTTGGTGAGCCTAGTGGTTTTGGTGTACTGATCATTACCTGAAAGTATCATCAAGATTGTGTGAAAAAATGTTTGCTGAGATTTCAGGAAACTTGCAGGTTTTTGGAAAAGTGGCAACCACTTTACATGAAAGTGATTTTCGGCAGTCTCTGCTTAGTACTACATCAACAGCAAACAAAGCATAAAGATAGAAATTGAAACTGCTTTATTGTGACAAGTTTCAAAGAGCTTGCACAAACCGTGTTTGATTTAGAGTTCCAAATACCTGAATCCCTATAGGAGAAAACAATGAAACCTAAAAAGGAAAACGGTTACTGCAAACAAACGGTTTTACATAGAAGAACGAAATTTGGTGAGCCAAGTGGTTTTGGTGTACTGATCATTACCTAAAAGAATCATCAAGATTGGGTAAAAAAATGTTTGCTGAGATTTCAGGCAACTCGTAGTTTTTTGGAAGCTTGGCAACCCCTTTACATGAAAGTTTTTTTGCCAGTCTATGCTTAGGGCTACATCAACAGCAAACAAAGCATAAAGAGAGAACTTGAAACTGATTTATTGTGTCAAGTTTCCAAGAGCTAGCACAAACCGTGTTTGATTTAGAGTTCCAAATACATGTATCCCTATAGGGAGAAAACAAAGTGAAATCTAAAAATGAAACGGTTACTGCTAACGAACGGTTTAACCTAGAAGAACGAAATTTGGTGAGATAAGTGGATTTGGTGTACTGATAATTACCTGAAAGAATCACCAAGATTGGTTGAAAAAATGTTTGCTGAGATTTCAGGCAACTCGTAGTTTTTTTGGAAGCTTTGCAAACCCTTTAAATGAAAGTGATTTTCCCCCAGTCTCTGCTTAGGGCTACATCAACAGCAAACAAACATAGAGAGAGAACTTGAAACTGCTTTATTGTGTCAAGTTTCAAAGAGGTAGCACAAACCGTGTTTGATTTAGAGTTCCAAATACATGTATCCCTATAGGAGAAAACTGAGTAAAACCTAAAAATGAAAACGGTTGCTGCAAAGAAACGGTTTTACCTAGAAGAACGAAATGTGGTGAGCCAAGTGGTTTTGGTGTACTGATCATTACCTGAAAGTATCATCAAGATTGTGTGAAAAAATGTTTGCTGAGATTTCAGGAAACTTGCAGGTTTTTGGAAAAGTGGCAACCACTTTACATGAAAGTGATTTTCGGCAGTCTCTGCTTAGTACTACATCAACAGCAAACAAAGCATAAAGATAGAAATTGAAACTGCTTTATTGTGACAAGTTTCAAAGAGCTTGCACAAACCGTGTTTGATTTAGAGTTCCAAATACCTGAATCCCTATAGGAGAAAACATTGAAACCTAAAAAGGAAAACGGTTACTGCAAACAAACGGTTTTACATAGAAGAACGAAATTTGGTGAGCCAAGTGGTTTTGGTGTACTGATCATTACCTAAAAGAATCATCAAGATTGGGTAAAAAAATGTTTGCTGAGATTTCAGGCAACTCGTAGTTTTTTGGAAGCTTGGCAACCCCTTTACATGAAAGTTTTTTTTGCCAGTCTATGCTTAGGCTACATCAACAGCAAACAAAGCATAAAGAGAGAACTTGAAACTGATTTATTGTGTCAAGTTTCCAAGAGCTAGCACAAACCGTGTTTGATTTAGAGTTCCAAATACATGTATCCCTATAGGAGAAAACAAAGTGAAATCTAAAAATGAAAACGGTTACTGCAAACGAACGGTTTAACCTAGAAGAACGAAATTTGGTGAGCTAAGTGGATTTGGTGTACTGATAATTACCTGAAAGAATCACCAAGATTGGTTGAAAAAATGTTTGCTGAGATTTCAGGCAACTCGTAGTTTTTTTGGAAGCTTTGCAAACCCTTTAAATGAAAGTGATTTTCCCCAGTCTCTGCTTAGGGCTACATCAACAGCAAACAAACCATAGAGAGAGAACTTGAAACTGCTTTATTGTGTCAAGTTTCAAAGAGGTAGCACAAACCGTGTTTGATTTAGAGTTCCAAATACATGTATCCCTATAGGAGAAAACTGAGTAAAACCTAAAAATGAAAACGGTTGCTGCAAAGAAACGGTTTTACCTAGAAGAACGAAATGTGGTGAGCCAAGTGGTTTTGGTGTACTGATCAATACATGAAAGAATCATCAAGATCGGGTGAAAAAATGTTTGCTGAGATTTCGGGGAACTCGTAGTTTTTTGGAAGCTTGTCAACCCCTTTCCATGAAAGTGATTTTCACCAGTCTCTGCTTAGGGCTACATCAACAGCAAACAAAGCATAAAGATAGAACTTGAAACTGCTTTATTGTGTCAAGTTTCAATGAGCTAGCGCAAACCGTGTTTGATTTAGAGTTCCAAATACATGTATCCCTATAGAAGAAAAATGAGTGAAACCTAAAAATGAAAACGGTTACTTCAAACAAACGGTTTAACCTAGAAGAACGAAATTAGGTGAGCCAAGTGGTTTTGGTGTACTGATCATTACACGAAAGAATCATCAAGATCGGGTGACAAAATGTTTACTGATATTTCCGGCAACTCGTAGTTTTTGGAAGCTTGTCAACCCCTTTCAATGAAAGTGATTTTCGCCAGTCTCTGCTTAGGGCTACATCAACAGCACACAGAGCATAAAGATAGAACTAGAAACTGCTTTATTGTGTCAAGTTTCAAAGAGATAGCACAAACCGTGTTTTATTTAGAGTTCCAAATACATGCATCCCTATGGGAGAAAACAGAGTGAAACCTAAAAATGAAAACGGTTACTGCAAACGAACGGTTTAACATAGAAGAACGAAATTTGGTGAGCCAAGTCGTTTTGGTGTACTGATCATTACCTGAAAGATCATCAAGATTGGGTGAAAAAATGTTTGCTGAGATTTAAGGCAACTCGTAGTTTTTTGGAAGCTTGGCAACCCCTTTACATGAAAGTAATTTTTGCCAGTCTCTGCTTAGGGCTACATCAACAGCAAACAAAGCATAAAGGAAGAACTTGAAACTGCTTTATTGTGTCAAGTTTCAAAGAGCTAGCACAAATCGTGTTTGACTTAGAGTTCAAAATACATGAATCCCTATAGGAGAAAACAGAGTGAAACCTAAAAATGAAAACGGTTACTGCAAACGAACGGTTTAACCTAAAAGAACGAAATTTGGTGAGCCAAGTGGTTTTGGTGTACTGATCATTACCTGAAAGAATCATCAAGATTGGGTGAAAACATGTTTGCTGAGATTTCAGGCAACTCGTAGTTTTTTGGAAGCTTGGAAACCCCTTTCCATGAAAATGATTTTCGCCACTCTCTGCTTAGGGCTACATCAACAGAAAACAAAGCATAGAGATAGAACTTGAAACTGCTTTATTGTGTCAAGTTTCAAAGAGCTAGCGCAAACCGTGTTTGATTTAGAGTTCCAAATACATGTATCCCTATAGGAGAAAACAGAGTGAAACCTAAAAATGAAAACGGTTACTGCAAACGAACGGTTTAACCTAAAAGAACGAAATTTGGTGAGCCAAGTGGTTTTGGTGTAATGATCATTACCTGAAAGAATCATCAAGATTGGGTGAAAACATGTTTGCTGAGATTTCAGGCAACTCGTAGTTTTTTGGAAGCTTGGAAACCCCTTTCCATGAAAATGATTTTCGCCACTCTCTGCTTAGGGCTACATCAACAGAAAACAAAGCATAGAGATAGAACTTGAAACTGCTTTATTGTGTCAAGTTTCAAAGAGCTAGCGCAAACCGTGTTTGATTTAGAGTTCCAAATACATGTATCCCTATAGGAGAAAACAGAGTGAAACCTAAAAATGAAAACGGTTACTGCAAACGTACGGTTTAACCTAGAAGAACGAAATTTGGTGAACCAAGTGGTTTTTGTGTACTGATCATTACCTGAAAGAATCATCAAGATTGGGTGAAAAAATGTTGGCTGAGATTTCAGGCAACTCGTAGTTTTTTGGAAGCTTGGCAACCTCTTTCCATGAAAGTGATTCTCGCCCGTCTCTGCTTAGGGCTACATCAACAGCAAACAAACCATAGAAATAGAACTTGAAACTGCTATCTTGTGTCAAGTTTCAAAGAATTAGCACAAAATGTGTTTGATTTAGAGTTCCAAATACATGTATCCCTATAGGAGAAAACAGAGTGAAACCTAAAAATGAAAACGGTTAGTGCAAACGAACGGTTTAACCTAGAAGAACGACATTTGGTGAGCCAAGTTGTTTTGGTGTACTGATTATTACCTGAAAGAATCATCAAGATTGGGTGAAAAAATGTTTGCTGAGATTTCAGGCAACTCTTAGTTTTTTGGAAGCTTGGCAACCCCTTTCCATGAAAGTGATTTTCGCCACTCTCTGCTTAGGGCTACATCAACAGCAAACAAAGCATAGAGATAGAACTTGAAACTGCTTTTTTGTGTCAAGTTTCAAAGAGCTAGCCCAAACCGTGTTTGATTTAGAGTTTCAAATACATGTATCCCTATAGAAGAAAACAGAGTAAAACCTAATAATGAAAACGGTTACTGCAAACGAACGGTTTAACCTAGAAGAACAAAATTTGGTGAGCCAAGTGGTTTTGGTGTACTATTCATTACCTGAAAGAATCATCAAGATTGGGTGAAAGAATGTTTGCTGAGATTTCAGTCAACTCGTAGTTTTTTAAAAGCTTGGCAACTCCTTTCCATGAAAGTGATTTTCGCCACTCACTTCTTAGGGCAACATCAACAGCAAACAAACCATAGAGATAGAACTTGAAACTGCTTTATTATGTCAAGTTTCAAAGAGCTAGCACAAACCGTGTTTGATTTAGAGTTCCAAATACATGTATCCCTATAGGAGAAAACAGAGTGAAACCTAAAAATGAAAACGGTTACTGCAAACAAACGGTTATACCAGAAGAACGAAATTTGGTGAGCCTAGTGGTTTTGTTGTACTGATCATTACCTGAAAGAATCATCAAGATTGGGTGAAAAAATGTTTGCTGAGATTTCAGGCAACTCGTAGGTTTTTGGAAGTTTGGCAACCCCTTTCCATGAAAGTGATATTCGCCAGTCTCTGCTTAGGGCTACATCAACAGCAAACAAAGCATAAAAAAAGAACTTGAAACTGCTTTATTGTGTCAAGTTTCTAAGAGCTAGCACAAACCGTGTTTAATTTAGAGTTCCAAAACATGAATCCCTGAAGGAGAAAACATTGAAACCTAAAAATGAAAAAGGTTACTGCAAACAAACGGTTTTACATAGAAGAACGAAAAGTGGTGAGCCAAGTGGTTTTGGTGTACTGATCATTACCTGAAAGAATCATCAATATTGGGTAAAAAAATGTTTGCTGAGATTTCAGGCAACTCGTAGTTTTTTGGACGCTTGGCAACCCCTTTCATGAAAGTGATTTTCTCCACTCTCTGCTTAGGGCTACATCAACAGCAAACAAACTATAGAGATAGAACTTGAAACTGCTTTCTTGTGTCAAGTTTCAAAGAGCTAGCACAAACCGTGTTTGATTTAGAATTCCAAGTACATGTATCCCTATAGAAGTAAAGAGAGTGAAACCTAAAAATGAAAACGGTTACTGCAAACGAATGGTTTAACATAGAAGAACGAAATTTGGTGAGCCAAGTGGTTTTGGTGTACTGTTCATTACATGAAAGAATCATCAAGATTGGGTGTAAAAATGTTTGCTGAGATTTCAGGCAACTCGTATTCTTTTGGAAGCTTGTCAACCCCTTTCCATTAAAGTGATTTTCGCCAGTCTCTGCTTAAGGCTACATCAACAGCAAAACAAGGCATAAAGATACAACTTGAAACTGCTTTATGTGTCAAGTTTTCAAAGAGCTAGCACAAACCGTGTTTGATTTAGAGTTCGAAATACATGAATCCCTATAGAAGAAAACAGAGTGAAACCTAAAACGAAAACTGTTACAGCAAACGACCGGTTTAACCTAGGAGAACGAAATTTGGTGAGCCAAGTGGTTTTTTTTTGTAGGGATCAATACCTGAAAGAATCTTCAAGATTGGGTGAAAAAATGTTTGCTGAGATTTCAGGCAACTCGTAGTTTTTTGGAAGCTTGGAAACCCCTTTCCATGAAAGTGATTTTCGCCACTCTTTGCTTAGGGCTACATCAACAAAAAAAAAAAAAAACCAAGAGATAGAACTTGAAACTGCTGTATTGTGTGAAGTTTCAAAGAGCTAGCGCAAACCGTGTTTGATTTAGAGTTCCAAGTACATGTATCCCTATAGAAGAAAAGAGAGTGAAACCTAAAAATGAAAACGGTTACTGCAAACGAATGGTTTAACATAGAAGAACGAAATTTGGTGAGCCAAGTGGTTTTGGTGTACTGATCATTACATGAAAGAATCATCAAGATTGGGTGTAAAAATGTTTGCTGAGATTTCAGGCAACTCGTATTCTTTTGGAAGCTTGTCAACCCCTTTCCATTAAAGTGATTTTCGCCAGTCTCTGCTTAAGGCAACATCAACAGCAAACAAGGCATAAAAATACAACTTGAAACTGCTTTATGTGTCAAGTTTGAAAGAGCTAGCACAAACCGTGTATGATTTAGAGTTCGAAATACATGAATCCCTATAGAAGAAAACAGAGTGAAACCTAAAAACGAAAACTGTTACTGCAAACGACCGGTTTAACCTAGGAGAACGAAATTTGGTGAGCCAAGTGGTTTTTTTTGTAGGGATCATTACCTGAAAGAATCTTCAAGATTGGGTGAAAAAATGTTTGCTGAGATTTCAGGCAACTCGTAGTTTTTTGGAAGCTTGGCAACCCCTTTCCATGAAAGTGATTTTCGCCACTCTTTGCTTAGGGCTACATCAACAAAAAAAAAAACCAAGAGATAGAACTTGAAACTGCTGTATTGTGTCAAGTTTCAAAGAGCTAGCGCAAACCCTGTTTGATTTAGAGTTTCAAATACATGAATCCCTATAGGAGAAAACAGAGTGAAAACTAAAAATGAAGACGGTTACTGCAAACGAACGGTTTAACCTAGAAGAACGAAATTTGGTGAGCCAAGTGGTTTTGGTGTACTGATCATTACCTGAAAGAATCATCAAGATTGGGTGAAAAAATTCTTGCTGAGATTTCAGGCAACTTTTAGTTTTTTGGAAGCTTCGCAACCCCTTTCCATGAAAGTGATTTTCGCCTGTCTCTGCTTAGGGCTACATCAACAGCAAACAAAGCATAAAGATAGAACTAGAAACTGCTTTATTGTGTCAAGTTTCAAAGAGCTAGCACAAACCGTGTTTTATTTAGAGTTCCAAATACATGAATCCCTATAAGAGAAAACAGAGTGAAACCTAAAAATGAAAACGGTTACTGCAAACGACGGTTTTACCTAAAAGAACGAAATTTGGTGAGCCAAGTGGTTTTGGTGTACTGATCATTACCTGGAAGAATCATCAAGATTGGGTGAAAAATAGTTGCTGAGATTTCAGGCAATTCGTAGTTTTTTGGACGCTTGGCAACCCCTTTCATGAAAGGGATTTTCTCCACTCTCTGCTTAGGGCTACATCAACATCAAACAAAGCATAGAGATAGAACTTGAAACTGCTTTATTGTGTCAAGTTTAAAAGAGCTAAGAACAACCGTGTTTGTTTTAGAGTTTTAAATACATGTATCCCTATAAGAGAAAACAGAGTGAAACCTAAAAATGAAAACGGTTACTGCAAAAGAACGGTTTAATCTAGAGGTACGATATTTGGTGAGCCAAGTGGTTTTGGTGTACTGATCATTACCTGAAAGAATCATCGAGATTGGGTGAAAAAATGTTTGCTGAGATTTGAGTCAACTCGTAGTTTTTCGGAAGCTTGCAACCCCTTTTCATAAAAGTGATTTTCACCAGTCTCTGCTTAGGGCTACATCAACAGCAAACAAACCATAGACATAGAACATGAAACTGCTTTATTGTGTCAAGTTTCAAAAAGCTAGCACAAACCGTGTTTGATTTAGAGTTCCAAATACATTAATCCCTTTAGGAGACAACAGAGTGAAACCTAAAAATGAAAACGTTACTGCAATCGAACAGTTTAACCTAGAAGAACGATATTTGTTGAGCCAAGTGGTTTTGGTGTACTGATCATTACCTGAAAGAGTCATCAAGATTGGGTGAAGAAATGTTTGCTGAGAGTTCAGGCAACTCGTAATTTTGTGGAAGCTTGGCAACCCCTTTCCATGAAAGTGATTTTCGCCACTCTCTGCATAGGGCTACATCAACAGCAAAAAAAACCATAGAGAGGAGAATTTGAAACTGCTTTATTGTGTCAAGTTTCAAAGAGGTAGCACAAACCATGTTTGATTTAGAGTTCCAAATGAATGTATCCCTATTGGAGAAAACAGAGTGAAAGCTAAAAATGAAAACGGTTACTGCAAACGAACAGTTTAACCTAGATGAAGGAAATTTGATGAGCTAATTGGTTTTAATGTACTGATCATTACCTTAAAGGCTCATCAAGATTGGGTGAAAAAATGTTTGCTGAGATTTCAGGCAACTCGTAGTTTTTTGGAAGCTTGGCAACCCCTTTCCATGAAACTGATTTTCACCCCTCTCTGCCTAGAGCTACATCAACAGCAAACATATCATAAAGAAAGAACTTGAAACTGCTTTATTGTGTCAAGTTTCAAAGAGCTAGCACAAACCGTGTTTGATTTAGTGTTCCAAATACATGTATCCCTATAGGAGAAAACAGAGTGAAACCTAAAAATGAAAACGGTTAATGCAAACGAACAGTTTAACCTAGAAGAACGAAATTTGATGAGCCAAGTGCTTTTGGTGTACTGATCATTTTCTTAAATAATCATCAAGATTGGGTTAAAAATGGTTGTTGAGATTTCAGGCAACTCGTAGTTTTTGGAAGCTGGGCAGCTCTTTTCCATGAAAGTGATTTTCGCCAGTCTCTAGTTAGGGGTACATCAACAGCAAACAAACCATAGAGATAGAACTTGAAACTGCTTTATTGTGTCAAGTTTCAAAGAGCTAGCACAAACCGTGTTTGATTTAGAGTTCCAAATACATGTATCTCTATCGGAGAAAACAGAGTGAAAGCTAAAAATGAAAATGGTTATTGCAAACGAAAGGTTTAATCTAGAAGAACGAAATTTGATGAGCCAAGTGGTTTTGGTGTGCTGATCAATACCTGAAAGAGACATCAAGATTGGGTGAAAAAATGTTTGCTGCGATTTCAGGCAACTCGTAGTTTTTTGGAAGCTTGGCAAACCCTGTCCATAAAAGTGATATTCACCACTCTCTGCTTAGGGCTACATCAACAGCAAAAAAACCATAGAGATAGAACTTGAAACTCCTTTATTGTGTCAAGTTTCAAAGAGCTAGCACAAACCGTGTTTGATTTAGAGTTCCAAATACATGTATCCCTATAGGATAAAACAGAGTGAAAGCTAAAAATGAAAAAGGTTACTGCAAACGAACGGTTTAACCTAGAAGAACGAAATTTGATGAGCCAAGTGGTTTAGGGGTACTGATCATTACCGGAAAGAGTCATCAGGGTTGGGTGAAATAATGTTAGCTGAGATTTCAAACAACTCGTAGTTTTTCGGAAACTTGGCAAACCCTTTTAATGATAGTGATTTTCGCCACTCTCTGCTTAGCGCTACAGCAACAGCAAACAAACCATAGAGATACAACTTGAAACTGCTTTATTGTGTCAAGTTTCAAAGACTAGCACAAACCGTGTTTGATTTAGAGTTACAAATACATGTATCTTTATCGGAGAACAAAGAGTGAAAGCTAAAAATGAAAACGTTTACTGCAAACGAACGGTTTAACCTAAAAGAACGAAATTTGGTGAGCCAAGTGGTTTTGGTGTACTGATCATTACCTGAAAGAGTCATCAAGATTGGGTGATAAAATGTTTGCTGGGATTTCAGGCAACTCGTAGTATTTTCGGAAGCTTGGCAACCCCTTTCCATGAAAGTGATTTTCGCCAGTCTCTGCTTAGGGCTACATCAACAGCAAACAAAAATAGAGATAGAACATGAAACTTCTTTATTGTGTCAAGTTTAAAAGAGCTAGCACAAACCGTGTTTGATTTAGAGTTCCAAATACATGTATCCCTATAGGAGAAACAGAGTGAAACCTAAAAATGAAAACGATTACTGCAAACGAACGGTTTATCCTAGAAGATCGAAACTTGGTGAGCCTAGTGGTTTTTGTATACTGATATTTTCCTTAAATAATCATCAAGATTGGGTTAAAAATGTTTTCTGAGATTTCAGGCAACTCGAAATTTTTTGGAAGCTTGGCAGCTCTTTTCCATGAAAGTGATTTTCGCCACTCTCTGCTTAGGGCTACATCAACAGCAAACAAACCATAGAGATAGAACTTGAAACTGCTTTATTGTGTCAAGTTTCAAAGAGCTAGCACAAACCGTGTTTTATTTAGAGTTCCAAATACAATGTATCCCTACATGAGAAAACAGAGTG
Organism: Ictidomys tridecemlineatus; assembly: GCF_052094955.1. Classification (NCBI taxonomy): domain Eukaryota; kingdom Metazoa; phylum Chordata; class Mammalia; order Rodentia; family Sciuridae; genus Ictidomys; species Ictidomys tridecemlineatus. The sequence goes on from NW_027523139.1 coordinate 35,747, forward strand.
AAACCTAAAAATGAAAACGGTTACTGCAAACGAACGGTTTAACATAGAAGAACGAAATTTGGTGAGCCAAGTGGTTCTGGTGTACTGATCATTACCTGAAAGAATCATCAAGATTGGGTGAAAAAATGTTTGCTGAGATTTAAGGCAACTCGTACATTTTTGAAAGCTCGGCAACCCCGTTCCATGAAAGTGATTTTCGCCAGTCTCTGCTTAGGGCTACATCAACAGCAAACAAACCATAGAGATAGAACTTGAAACTGCTTTATTGTGTCAAGTTTCAAAGAGCTAGCACAAACCGTTTTTGATTTAGAGTTCCAAATACATGTATCCCTATAGGAGAAAACAGAGTGAAACCTAAAAATGAAAACGGTTACTGCAAACGAACGGTTTAACCTAGAAGAACGAAATTTGGTGAGCCAAGTGGTTTTGGTGTACTGATCATTACCTGAAAGAAACATGAAGATTGGAAAAAAAATGCTGGCTGAGATTTCAGGCAACTCGTAGTTTTTTGGAAGCTTGGCAACCCCTTTCCATGAAAGTGATTTTCGCCAGTCTCTGCTTAGGGCTACATCAACAGCAAACAAACCATAGAGATAGAACTTGAAACTGCTTTATTGTGTCAAGTTTCAAAGAGCTAGCACAAACCGTGTTTGATTTAGAGTTCCAAAGACATGTATCCCTATAGGAGAAAACAGAGTGAACCTAAAAATGAAAACGGTTACTGCAAACGAACGGTTTAACCTAGAAGTAAGAAACTTGGTGTGCCTAGTGGTTTTGGTGTAGTGATCATTACCTGAAAAAATCATCAAGATTGGGTAAAATAAATGTTTGCTGAGATTTCAGGCAACTCGTAGTTTTCTGGAATCTTGGCAACCCCAATCCACGAAAGTGATTTTCGCCAGTCTCTGCTTAGGGCTACATCAACAGCAAACAAACCATAGAGATAGAACTGAAACTGCTTTCTTGTGTCAAGTTTCAAAGAGCTCGCACAAACCGTGTTTGATGTAGAGTTCCAAAGACATGTAACTCTATAACAGAAGTGAGTGAAACCTAAAAATGAAAACGGTTACTGCAAACGAACGGTTTAATCTAGAAGAACGAAACATGGTGAGCCTAGTGGTTTTTGGTTTACTGATCATTACCTGAAAGAATCATCAAGATTGGGTGAAAAAATGTTTGCTGAGATTTTACGCAATTCGTAGTTTTTGGAAGCTTGGCAACCCCTTTCAATGAAAGTGATTTTCGCCAGTCTCTGCTTAGGACTACATCAACAGCAAACAAACCATAAAGATAGAACTTAAAACTGCTTTCTTGTGTCAAGTTTCAAAGAGCTAGCACAAACCGTGTTTGATTTAGAGTTCCAAATACATGTATCCCTATAGGAGAAAAAAGAGTGAAACCTAAAAATGAAAACGGTTACTGCAAACGAACGGTTTAACCTAGAAGAACGAAATTTGCTGAGCCAAATGGTTTTGGTGTACTGATTATTACCTGAAAGAATCAACAATACTGGGTGAAAAAATGTGTGCTGAGATTACAGGCAACTCGTAATTTTTTGAAAGCTTGGCAAACCCTTTCGATTAAAGTGATTTTCGTTAGTCTCTGCTTAGGGCTACTTCAACAGGAAACAAACCATAGAGATAGAACTTCAAACTGCTTTATTGTGTCAAGTTTCAATGAGCTAGCACAATCCGTGTTTGATTTAGAGTTCCAAATACATGTGTCCCTATAGGAGAAAACAGAGTGAAACCTAAAAATTAAAACAAATACTGCAAACGAACGGTTTAACCTAGAAGAACGAAACTTGGTGAGCCAAGTGGTTTTGGTGTACTGATCATTACCTGAAAGAATCATCAAGATTGGGTGAAAAAATGTTTGCTGAGATTTCAGGCAACTCGTAGGTTTTTTGGAAGCTTGGCAACCCCTTTCCATGAAAGGGATTTTCGCCAGTCTCTGCTTAGGGCTACATCAACAGCAAACAAAGCATAGAGATAGAACTTGAAACTGCTTTATTGTGTCAAGTTTCAAAGAGCTAGCACAAACCGTGTTTGATTTAGAGTTCCAAATAAATGTATCCCTATAGGAGAAAACAGAGTGAAACCTAAAAATGAAAACGGTTACTGCAAACGAACGGTTTAACCTAGAAGAACGAAATTTGGTGAGCCAATTATTTTGGTGTACTGATCATTACCTGAAAGAATCATCAAGATTGGGGAAAAAATGCTGGCTGAGATTTCAGGAAACTCGTAGTTTTTTGGAAGCTTGGCAACCCTATTCCATGAAAGTGATTTTCGCCAGTCTCTGCTTAGGGCTACATCAACAGCTAACAAAGCATAGAGATAGAACTGGAAACTGCTTTATTTTGTCAAGTTTCAAAGAGCTAGCACAATCCGTGTTTGATTTAGAGTTCCAAATACATGTATCCCTATAGGAGAAAACAGAGTGAAACCTAAAAATGAAAACGGTTACTGCCAACGAATGGTTTTACCTAGAAGAACAAAATTTGGTGAGCCAAGTGGTTTTGGTGTACTGATCATTACCTGAAAGAATCATCAAGATTGAATGAAAAAATGTTGCTGAGATTTCAGGCAACTCGTAGTTTGTTGGAAGCTTGGCAACCCCTTTCCATGAAAGTGATTTTCGCCAGTCTCTGCTTAGGGCTACATCAACAGCAAAAAAACCATAGAGATAGAACTTGAAACTGCTTTATTGTGTCAAGTTTCAAGAGCTATCACAAACCGTGTTTGATTTAGAGTTCCAAATACATGTATCCCTATAGGAGAAAACAGAGTGAAACCTAAAAATGAAAACGGTTACTGCAAACGAACGGTTTAACCTAGAAGAACGAAATTTGGTGAGCCAAGTGTTTTGCTGTACATGATCATTTCCTGAAAGAATCATCAAGATTAGGTGAAAAAATGGTTGCTGAGATTTCAGGCAACTCATAGTTTTTTGGAAGGTTGGCAACCTATTTACATGAAAGTGATTTTCGCCAGTCTCTACTTAGGGCTACATCAACAGCAAACAAACCATAGAGAGAGAACTTGAAACTGCTTTATTGTGTCAAGTTTCAAAGAGCTAGCACAAACCGTGTTTGATTTAGAGTTCCAAATACATTTATTCCCTATAGGAGAAAACAGAGTGAAACCTAAAAATGAAAAATGTTACTGCAAACGAACGGTTTAAACTAGAAGAACAAAATTTGGTGAGCCAAGTGGTTTTGGTGTACTGATCATTACCTGAAAGAATCATCAAGATTGGGAGAAAAAATGTTTGCTGATATTTCAGGCATTCGTAGTTTTTGGAAGCTTGGCAACCCCTTTTCATGAAAGTGATTTCCGCCAGTCTCTGCTTAGGGCTACATCAACAGCAAACAAAGCATAGATATAGAACTGGAAATTGCTTTATTGTGTCAAGTTTCAAAGAGCTAGCACAAACCGTGTTTGATTTAGAGTTCCAAATACATGTATCCCTATAGGAGAAAACAGAGTGAAACCTAAAAATGAAAACGGTTACTGCAAACGACGGGTTTAACGTAGAAGAACGAAATTTGGTGAGCCACATGGTTTTGGTGTACTGATCATTACCTGAAAGAATCATCAAGATTGGGTGAGAAAATGTTTGCTGAGATTTCAGGCAACTTGTAGTTTTTTGGAAGGCTTGGCAACCCCTTTCCATGAAAGTGATTTTCGCCAGTCTCTGCTTAAGGCTACATCAACAGCAAACAAACCAATAGAGATAGAACTGGAAACTGCTTTATTGTGTCAAGTTTCAAAGAGCTAGCACAAACCGGGTTTGATTTAGAGTTCCAAATACATGTATCCCTATAGGAGAAAACAGAGTGAAACCTAAAAATGAAAACAGTTACTGCAAACGAACGGTTTAACCTAGAAGAACAAAATTTGGTGAGCCAAGTGGTTTTAGTTTACTGATCATTACCTGAAAGAATCATCAAGATAGAGTGCAAACATGTTTGCTGAGATTTCAGGCAACTCGTAGTTTTTTGGAAGCTTGGCAACCCCTTTCCATGAAAGTGATTTTCGCCAGTCTCTGCTTAGGGCTATATCAACAGCAAACAAAGCATAGAGATAGAACTTGAAACTGCTTTATTGTGTCAAGTTTCAAAGAGCTAGCACATACCGTGTTTGATTTAGAGTTCCAAATACATGTATCCCTATAGGAGAAAACAGAGTGAAACCTAAAAGTGAAAACGGTTACTGCAAACGAACGGTTTAACCTAGAAGTACGAAATTTGGTGAGCCAAGTGGTTTTGGAGTACTGATCATTACCTGAAAGAATCATCAAGATTGGGTGAAAAAATGTTTGCTGAGATTTCAGGCAACTCGTAGTTTTTTGGAAGGTTAAAAACCTCTTTTTATGAAAGTGATTTTCGCCAGTCTCTGCTTAGGGCTACATCAACAGCAAACAAAGCACAGAGATAGAACTTGAAACTGCTTTATTGTGTCAAGTTTCAATTAGCTAGCACAAACCGTGTTTGATTTAGAGTTCCAAAGACATGTATCCTTATAGGAGAAAACAGAGTGAAACCTAAAATGAAAACGGTTACTGCAAACGAACGGTTTAACCTAGAAGTACGAAATTTGGTGAGCCAAGTGGTTTTGGTGTACTGATCATTACCTGAAAGAATCATCAAGATTGGGTGAAAAACTGTTTGCTGAGATTCTAGGCAACTCGTAGTTTTTTGGAAGCTTGGCAACCTTTTTCCATGAAAGTGATTTTCGCCAGTCTCTGCTTAGGGCTACATCAACAGCAAACAAAGCATAGAGATAGAACTGGAAACTGCTTTATTTTGTCAAGTTTCAAAGAGCTAGCCCAAACCGTGTTTGATTTAGAGTTCCAAATACATGTATCCCTATAGGAGAAAACAGAGTGAAACCTAAAAATGAAAACGGTTACTGCAAACGAACGGTTTAACCTAGAAGTACGAAATTTGGTGAGCCAAGTGGTTTTGGAGTACTGATCATTACCTGAAAGAATCATCAAGATTGGTTGAAAAAATGTTTGCTGAGATTTCAGGAAACTCGTAGTTTTTTGGAAGCGTGGCAACCCCTTTCCATGAAAGGGATTTTCGCCAGTCTCTGCTTAGGGCTACATAAACACCAAACAAAGCATAGAGATAGAACTTGAAACCTGCTTTATTGTGTCCAGTTTCAAAGAGCTAGCACAAACCGTGTTTGATTTAGAGTTCCAAATACATGTATCCCTATAGGAGAAAACAGAGTGAAACCTAAAAATGAAAACGGTTACTGCAAACGAACGGTTTAACCTAGAAGAACGAAATTTGGTGAGCCAAGTGGTTTTGCTGTACTGATCATTTCCTGAAAGAATCATCAAGATTAGGTGAAAAATGGTTGCTGAGATTTCAGGCAACTCATATTTTTTTGGAAGGTTGGCAACCTATTTACATGAAAGTGATTTTCGCCAGTCTCTACTTAGGGCTACATCAACAGCAAACAAACCATAGAGAGAGAACTTGAAACTGCTTTATTGTGTCAAGTTTCAAAGAGCTAGCACAAACCGTGTTTGATTTAGAGTTCCAAATACATTTATCCCCTATAGGAGAAAACAGAGTGAAACCTAAAAATGAAAAATGTTACTGCAAACGAATGGTTTAAACTAGAAGAACGAAATTTGGTGAGCCAAGTGGTTTTGGTGTACTGATCATTACCTGAAAGAATCATCAAGATTGGGAGAAAAAATGTTTGCTGATATTTCAGGCAACTCGTAGTTTTTTGGAAGCTTGGCAACCCATTTTCATGAAAGTGATTTTCGCCAGTCTCTGCTTAGGGCTACATCAACAGCAAACAAAGCATAGATATAGAACTGGAAATTGCTTTGTTGTGTCAAGTTTCAAAGAGCTAGCACAAACCGTGTTTGATTTAGAGTTCCAAATACATGTATCCCTATAGGAGAAAACAGAGTGAAACCTAAAAATGAAAACGGATACTGCAAACGACGGATTTAACGTAGAAGAACGAAATTTGGTGAGCCACATGGTTTTGGTGTACTGATCATTACCTGAAAGAATCATCAAGATTGGGTGAGAAAATGTTTGCTGAGATTTCAGGCAACTCGTAGTTTTTTGGAAGCTTGGCAACACCTTTCCATGAAAGTGATTTTCGCCAGTCTCTGCTTAAGGCTACATCAACAGCAAACAAAACCATAGAGATAGAACTGGAAACTGCTTTATTGTGTCAAGTTTCAAAGAGCTAGCACAAACCGGGTTTGATTTAGAGTTCCAAATACATGTATCCCTATAGGAGAAAACAGAGTGAAACCTAAAAATGAAAACGGTTACTGCAAACGAACGGTTTAACCTAGAAGAACAAAATTTGGTGAGCCAAGTGGTTTTAGTTTACTGATCATTACTGAAAGAATCATCAAGAAAGAGTGCAAAAATGTTTGCTGAGATTTCAGGCAACTCGTATTTTTTTGGAAGCTTGGCAACCCCTTTCCATGAAAGTGATTTTCGCCAGTCTCTGCTTAGGGCTATATCAACAGCAAACAAAGCATAGAGATAGAACTTGAAACTGCTTTATTGTGTCAAGTTTCAAAGAGCTAGCACATACCGTGTTTGATTTAGAGTTCCAAATACATGTATCCCTATAGGAGAAAACAGAGTGAAACCTAAAAGTGAAAACGGTTACTGCAAACGAACGGTTTAACCTAGAAGTACGAAATTTGGTGAGCCAAGTGGTTTTGTGTACTGATCATTACCTGAAAGAATCATCAAGATTGGGTGAAAAAATGTTTGCTGAGATTTCAGGCAACTCGTAGTTTTTTGGAAGGTTAAAAACCTCTTTTTATGAAAGTTGATTTTCGCCAGTCTCTGCTTAGGGCTACATCAACAGCAAACAAAGCACAGAGATAGAACTTGAAACTGCTTTATTGTGTCAAGTTTCAATTAGCTAGCACAAACCGTGTTTGATTTAGAGTTCCAAAGACATGTATCCTTATAGGAGAAACAGAGTGAAACCTAAAAATGAAAACGGTTACTGCAAACGAACGGTTTAACCTAGAAGTACGAAATTTGGTGATCCAAGTGGTTTTGGTGTACTGATCATTACCTGAAAGAATCATCAAGATTGGGTGAAAAACTGTTTGCTGAGATTCTAGGCAACTCGTAGTTTTTTGGAAGCTTGGCAACCTCTTTCCATGAAAGTGATTTTCGCCAGTCTCTGCTTAGGGCTACATCAACAGCAAACAAAGCATAGAGATAGAACTGGAAACTGCTTTATTTTGTCAAGTTTCAAAGAGCTAGCCCAAACCGTGTTTGATTTAGAGTTCCAAATACATGTATCCCTATAGGAGAAAACAGAGTGAAACCTAAAAATGAAAACGGTTACTGCAAACGAACGGTTTAACCTAGAAGTACGAAATTTGGTGAGCCAAGTGGTTTTGGTGTACTGATCATTACCTGAAAGAATCATCAAGATTGGTTGAAAAAATGTTTGCTGAGATTTCAGGAAACTCGTAGTTTTTTGGAAGCGTGGCAACCCCTTTCCATGAAAGGGATTTTCGCCAGTCTCTGCTTAGGGCTACATAAACACCAAACAAAGCATAGAGATAGAACTTGAACCTGCTTTATTGTGTCAAGTTTCAAAGAGCTAGCACAAACCGGGTTTGATTTAGAGTTCCAAATACATGTATCCCTATAGGAGAAAACAGAGTGAAACCTAAAAATGAAAACGGTTACAGCAAACGAACGGTTTAACCTAGAAGAACGAAATTTGGTGAGCCAAGTGGTTTTGCTGTACTGATCATTTCCTGAAAGAATCATCAAGATTAGGTGAAAAAATGGTTGCTGAGATTTCAGGCAACTCATAGTTTTTTGGAAGGTTGGCAACCTATTTACATGAAAGTGATTTTCGCCAGTCTCTACTTAGGGCTACATCAACAGCAAACAAACCATAGAGAGAGAACTTGAAACTGCTTTATTGTGTCAAGTTTCAAAGAGCTAGCACAAACCGTGTTTGATTTAGAGTTGCAAATACATTATCCCTATAGGAGAAAACAGAGTGAAACCTAAAAATGAAAAATGTTACTGCCAAACGAACGGTTTAAACTAGAAGAACGAAATTTGGTGAGCCAAGTGGTTTTGGTGTACTGATCATTACCTGAAAGAATCATCAAGATTGGGAGAAAAAATGTTTGCTGATATTTCAGGCAACTCGTAGTTTTTTGGAAGCTTGGCAACCCTTTCATGAAAGTGATTTTCGCCAGTCTCTGCTTAGGGCTACATCAACAGCAAACAAAGCATAGATATAGAACTGGAAATTGCTTTATTGTGTCAAGTTTCAAAGAGCTAGCACAAACCGTGTTTGATTTAGAGTTCCAAATACATGTATCCCTATAGGAGAAAACAGAGTGAAACCTAAAAATGAAAACGGTTACTGCAAACGACGGTTTAACGTAGAAGACCGAAATTTGGTGAGCCAAATGGTTTTGGTGTACTGATCATTACCTGAAAGAATCATCAAGATTGGGTGAAAAAATGTTTGCTGAGATTTCAGGCAACTCGTAGTTTTTTGGAAGCTTGGCAACCCCTTTCCATGAAAGTGATTTTTGCCAGTCTCTGCTTAAGGCTACATCAACCAGCAAACAAAGGATAGAGATAGCACTTGAAACTGCTTTATTGTGTCAAGTTTCAAAGAGCTAGCACAAACCGTGTTTGATTTAGAGTTCCAAATACATGTATCCCTATAGGAGAAAACAGAGTGAAACCAAAAAATGAAAACGGTTACTGCAAACGAACGGTTTAACCTAGAAGACCGAAATTTGGTGAGCCAAGTGGTTTTGGTGTACTGATCATTACCTGAAAGAATCATCAAGATTGGGTGAAAAAATATTTGCTGAAATTTCAGGCAACTCGTCGTTTTTTGGAAGCTTGGCAGCCCCTTTCCATGAAAGTGATTTTCGCCAGTCTCTGCTTAGGGCTATATCAAAAGCAAACAAAGCATAAAGATAGAACTTGAAACTGCTTTATTGTGTCAAGTTTCAAAGAGCTAGCACAACCGTGTTTGATTTAGAGTTCCAAATACATGTATCCCTATAGGAGAAAAAAGAGTGAAACCTAAAAATGAAAACGGTTACTGCAAACGAACAGGTTAACCTAGAACAAAATGTGGTGAGCCAAGTGGTTTTGCTGTACTGATCATTACCTGAAAGAATCATCAAGATTGGGTGAAAAATGTTGCTGAGATTTCAGGCAACTCGTAGTTTTTTGGAAGCTGGCAACAACTTTCCATGAAAGTGATTTTCGGCAGTCTCTGCTTAGGGCTACATCAACAGCAAACAAACCATAGAGAGAGAACTTGAAACTGCTTTATTGTGTCAAGTTTCAAAGAGCTAGCACAAACCGTGTTTGATTTAGAGTTCCAAATGCATGTATCCATATAGGAGAAAACAGAGTGAAACCTAAAATGAAAAATGTTACTGCAAACGATCGGTTTAACCTAGCAGAACGAAATTTGGTGAGCCAATGGTTTTTGGTGTACTGATCATTACCTGAAAGAATCATCAAGATTGGGTGAAAAAATGTTTGCTGAGATTTCAGGCAACTCATAGTTTTTTGGAAGCTTGGCAACCCTTTCCATGAAAGTGATTTTCGCCAGTCTCTGCTTAGGGCTACATCAACAGCAAACAAACCATAGATATAGAACTGGAAATTGCTTTATTGTGTCAAGTTTCAAAGAGCTAGCACAAACCGTGTTTGATTTAGAGTTCCAAATACATGTATCCCTATAGGAGAAAACAGAGTGAAACCTAAAAATGAAAACGTTTACTGCAAACGAACGGTTTAACCTAAAAGACCGAAATTTGGTGAGCCAAGTGGTTTTGGTGTACTGATCATTACCTGAAAGAATCATCAAGATTGGGTGAAAAAATGTTTGCTGAGATTTCAGGCAACTCGTATTTTTTCGGAAGCTTGGCAACCCCTTTCCATGAAAGTGATTTTCGCCAGTCTCCGCTTAGGGCTACATCAACAGCAAACAAAGCATAGATATAGAACTTGAAACTGCTTTATTGTGTCAAGTTTCAAAGAGCTAGCACAAACCGTGTTTGTTTTAGAGTTCCAAATACATGTATCCCTACAGGAGAAAACAGAGTGAAACCTAAAAATGAAAACGGTTACTGCAAACGAACGGTTTAACCTAGAAGACCGAAATTTGGTGAGCCAAGTGGTTTTGGTGTACTGATCATTACCTGAAAGAATCATCAAGATTGTGTGAAAAAATGTTTGCTGAGATTTCAGGCAACTCGTATTTTTTCGGAAGCTTGGCAACCCCTTTCCCATGAAAGTGATTTTCGCCAGTCTCTGCTTAGGGCTACATCAACAGCAAACAAAGCATAGATATAGAACTTGAAACTGCTTTATTGTGTCAAGTTTCAAAGAGCTAGCACAAACCCGTGTTTTATTTAGAGTTCCAAAATACATGTATCCCTATGAGAAAACAGAGTGAAACCTAAAAATGAAAAATCATACTGCAAACGAACGGTTTAACCTAGCAGAACGAAATTTGGTGAGCCAAGTGGTTTTGGTGTACTGATCATTACCTGAAAGAATCATCAAGATTGGGTGAAAAAATGTTTGCTGAGATTTCAGGTAACTCATAGTTTTTTGGAAGCTTGGCAACCCCATTTCCATGAAAGTGATTTTGCCAGTCTCTGCTTAGGGCTACATGAACAGCAAACAAACATAGAGAGAGAACTTGAAACTGCTTTATTGTGTCAAGTTTCAAAGAGCTAGCACAAACCGTGTTTGATTTAGAGTTCCAAATGCATGTATCCCTATAGGAGAAAACAGAGTGAAACCTAAAAATGAAAAATGTTACTGCAAACGATCGGTTTAACCTAGCAGAACGAAATTTGGTGAGCCAAGTGGTTTTGGTGTACTGATCATTACCTGAAAGAATCATCAAGATTGGGTGAAAAAATGTTTGCTGAGATTTCAGGCAACTCGTAGTTTTTTGGAAGCTTGGCAACCCCTTTCCATGAAAGTGATTTTCGCCAGTCTCTGCTTAGGGCTACATCAACAGCAAACAAAGCATAGATATAGAACTGGAAATTGCTTTATTGTGTCAAGTTTCAAAGAGCTAGCATAAACCGTGTTTGATTTAGAGTTCCAAATACATGTATCCCTATAGGAGAAAACAGAGTGAAACCTAAAAATGAAAACGGTTACTGCAAACGAACGGTTTAACCTAGAAGACCGAAATTTGGTGAGCCAAGTGGTTTTGGTGTACTGATCATTACCTGAAAGAATCATCAAGATTGGGTGAGAAAATGTTTGCTGAGATTTCAGGCAACTCGTAGTTTTTTGGAAGCTTGGCAACCCCTTTCCATGAAAGTGATTTTCGCCAGTCTCTGCTTAAGGCTACATCAACAGCAAACAAAGCATAGAGATAGAACTGGAAACTGCTTTATTGTGTCAAATTTCAAAGAGCTAGCACAAACCGTGTTTGATTTAGAGTTCCAAATACATGTATCCCTATAGGAGAAAACAGAGTGAAACCTAAAAATGAAAACGGTTACTGCAAACGAACGGTTTAACCTAGAAGACCGAAATTTGGTGAGCCAAGTGGTTTTGGTGTACTGATCATTACCTGAAAGAATCATCAAGATTGGTGAAAAAATGTTTGCTGAGATTTCAGGCAACTCGTATTTTTTCGGAAGCTTGGCAACCCCTTTCCATGAAAGTGATTTTCGCCAGTCTCCGCTTAGGGCTACATCAACAGCAAACAAAGCATAGATATAGAACTTGAAACTGCTTTATTGTGTCAAGTTTCAAAGAGCTAGCACAAACCGTGTTTGTTTTAGAGTTCCAAATACATGTATCCCTACAGGAGAAAACAGAGTGAAACCTAAAAATGAAAACGGTTACTGCAAACGAACGGTTTAACCTAGAAGACCGAAATTTGGTGAGCCAAGTGGTTTTGGTGTACTGATCATTACCTGAAAGTATCATCAAGATTGTGTGAAAAAAATGTTTGCTGAGATTTCAGGCAACTCGTATTTTTTCGGAAGCTTGGCAACCCCTTTCCATGAAAGTGATTTTCGCCAGTCTCTGCTTAGGGCTACATCAACAGCAAACAAAGCATAGATATAGAACTTGAAACTGCTTTATTGTGTCAAGTTTCAAAGAGCTAGCACAAACCGTGTTTTATTTAGAGTTCCAAATACATGTATCCCTATAGGAGAAAACAGAGTGAAACCTAAAAATGAAAAATCATACTGCAAACGAACGGTTTAACCTAGACAGAACGAAATTTGGTGAGCCAAGTGGTTTTGGTGTACTGATCATTACCTGAAAGAATCATCAAGATTGGGTGAAAAAATGTTTGCTGAGATTTCAGGTAACTCATAGTTTTTTGGAAGCTTGGCAACCCCTTTCCATGAAAGTGATTTTTTGCCAGTCTCTGCTAAGGGCTACATGAACAGCAAACAAACCATAGAGAGAGAACTTGAAACTGCTTTATTGTGTCAAGTTTCAAAGAGCTAGCACAAACCGTGTTTGATTTAGAGTTCCAAATGCATGTATCCCTATAGGAGAAAACAGAGTGAAACCTAAAAATGAAAAATGTTACTGCAAACGATCGGTTTAACCTAGCAGAACGAAATTTGGTGAGCCAAGTGGTTTTGGTGTACTGATCATTACCTGAAAGAATCATCAAGATTGGGTGAAAAAATGTTTGCTGAGATTTCAGGCAACTCGTAGTTTTTTGGAAGCTTGGCAACCCCTTTCCATGAAAGTGATTTTCGCCAGTCTCTGCTTAGTGCTACAACAACAGCAACAAAGCATAGATATAGAACTGGAAATTGCTTTATTGTGTCAAGTTTCAAAGAGCTAGCACAAACCGTGTTTGATTTAGAGTTCCAAATACATGTATCCCTATAGGAGAAAACAGAGTGAAACCTAAAAATGAAAACGGTTACTGCAAACGAACGGTTTAACCTAGAAGAACGAAATTTGGTGAGCCAAGTGGTTTTGGTGTACTGATCATTATCTGAAAGAATCATCAAGATTGGGTGAGAAAATGTTTGCTGAGATTTCAGGCAACTCGTAGTTTTTTGGAAGCTTGGCAACCCCTTTCCATGAAAGTGATTTTCGCCAGTCTCTGCTTAAGGCTACATCAACAGCAAACAAACCATAGAGATAGAACTGGAAACTGCTTTATTGTGTCAAGTTTCAAAGAGCTAGCACAAACCGGGTTTGATTTAGAGTTCCAAATACATGTATCCCTATAGGAGAAAACAGAGTGAAACCTAAAAATGAAAACGGTTACTGCAACGAACGGTTTAACCTAGAAGACCGAAATTTGGTGAGCCAAGTGGTTTTGGTGTACTGATCATTACCTGAAAGAATCATCAAGATTGGGTGAAAAAATGTTTGCTGAGATTTCAGGCAACTCGTATTTTTTCGGAAGCTTGGCAACCCCTTTCCATGAAAGTGATTTTCGCCAGTCTCCGCTTAGGGCTACATCAACAGCAAACAAAGCATAGATATAGAACTTGAAACTGCTTTATTGTGTCAAGTTTCAAAGAGCTAGCACAAACCGTGTTTGTTTTAGAGTTCCAAATACATGTATCCCTACAGGAGAAAACAGAGTGAAACCTAAAAATGAAAACGGTTACTGCAAACGAACGGTTTAACCTAGAAGACCGAAATTTGGTGAGCCAAGTGGTTTTGGTGTACTGATCATTACCTGAAAGAATCATCAAGATTGTGTGAAAAAATGTTTGCTGAGATTTCAGGCAACTCGTATTTTTTCGGAAGCTTGGCAACCCCTTTCCATGAAAGTGATTTTCGCCAGTCTCTGCTTAGGGCTATATCAACAGCAAACAAAGCATAGAGATAGAACTTGAAACTGCTTTATTGTGTCAAGTTTCAAAGAGCTAGCACATACCGTGTTTGATTTAGAGTTCCAAATACATGTATCCCTATAGGAGAAAACAGAGTGAAACCTAAAAGTGAAACGGTTACTGCAAACGAACGGTTTAACCTAGAAGTACGAAATTTGGTGAGCCAAGTGGTTTTGGTGTACTGATCATTACCTGAAAGAATCATCAAGATTGGGTGAAAAAATGTTTGCTGAGATTTTAGGCAACTCGTAGTTTTTTGGAAGGTTAAAAACCTCTTTTTATGAAAGTGATTTTCGCCAGTCTCTGCTTAGGGCTACATCAACAGCAAACAAAGCACAGAGATAGAACTTGAAACTGCTTTATTGTGTCAAGTTTCAATTAGCTAGCACAAACCGTGTTTGATTTAGAGTTCCAAAGACATGTATCCTTATAGGAGAAAACACAGTGAAACCTAAAAATGAAAACGGTTACTGCAAACGAACGGTTTAACCTAGAAGTACGAAATTTGGTGAGCCAAGTGGTTTTGGTGTACTGATCATTACCTGAAAGAATCATCAAGATTGGTTGAAAAAAGGTTTGCTGAGATTTCAGGAAACTCGTAGTTTTTTGGAAGCGTGTCAACCCCTTTCCATGAAAGGGATTTTTTCGCCAGTCTCTGCTTAGGGCTACATAAACACCAAACAAAGCATAGAGATAGAACTTGAACCTGCTTTATTGTGTCAAGTTTCAAAGAGCTAGCACAAACCGTGTTTGATTTAGAGTTCCAAATACATGTATCCCTATAGGAGAAAACAGAGTGAAACCTAAAAAATGGAAAACGGTTACTGCAAACGAACGGTTTAACCTAGAAGAACGAAATTTGGTGAGCCAAGTGGTTTTGCTGTACTGATCATTTCCTGAAAGAATCATCAAGATTAGGGTGAAAAAATGGTGCTGAGATTTCAGGCAACTCATAGTTTTTTGGAAGGTTGGCAACCTATTTACATGAAAGTGATTTTCGCCAGTCTCTACTTAGGGCTACATCAACAGCAAAGAAACCATAGAGAGAGAACTTGAAACTGCTTTATTGTGTCAAGTTTCAAAGAGCTAGCACAAACCGTGTTTGATTTAGAGTTCCAAATACATTTATCCCTATAGGAGAAACAGAGTGAAACCTAAAAATGAAAAATGTTACTGCAAACGAACGGTTTAAACTAGAAGAACGAAATTTGGTGAGCCAAGTGGTTTTGGTGTACTGATCATTACCTGAAAGAATCATCAAGATTGGGTGAAAAAATGTTTGCTGATATTTCAGGCAACTCTTAGTTTTTTGGAAGCTTGGCAACCCCTTTCCATGAAAGTGATTTTCGCCAGTCTCTGCTTAGGGCTACATCAACAGCAAACAAAGCATAGATATAGATCTGGAAATTGCTTTATTGTGTCAAGTTTCAAAGAGCTAGCACAAACCGTGTTTGATTTAGAGTTCCAAATACATGTATCCCTATAGGAGAAAACAGAGTGAAACCTAAAAATGAAAACGGTTACTGCAAACGACGGGTTTAACGTAGAAGACCGAAATTTGGTGAGCCAAATGGTTTTGGTGTACTGATCATTACCTGAAAGAATCATCAAGATTGGGTGAGAAAATGTTTGCTGAGATTTCAGGCAACTCGTAGTTTTTTGGAAGCTTGGCAACCCCTTTCCATGAAAGAGATTTTTGCCAGTCTCTGCTTAAGGCTACATCAACAGCAAACAAAGGATAGAGATAGCACTTGAAACTGCTTTATTGTGTCAAGTTTCAAAGAGCTAGCACAAACCGTGTTTGATTTAGAGTTCCAAATACATGAATCCCTATAGGAGAAAACAGAGTGAAACCTAAAAATGAAAACGGTTACTGCAAACGAACGGTTTAACCTAGAAGAACGAAATTTGGTGAGCTATGTGGTTTTGGTGTACTGATCATTACTTGAAAGAATTATCAAGATTGGGTGAAAAAATATTTGCTGAAATTTCAGGCAACTCGTCGTTTTTTGGAAGCTTGGCAGCCCCTTTCCATGAAAGTGATTTTCGCCAGTCTCTGCTTAGGGCTATATCAACAGAAAACAAAGCATAAAGATAGAACTTGAAACTGCTTTATTGTGTCAAGTTTCAAAGAGCTAGCACAAACCGTGTTTGATTTAGAGTTCCAAATACATGTATCCCTATAGGAGAAAACAGAGTGAAACCTAAAAATGAAAACGGTTACTGCAAACGAACGGTGTAACCTAGAACAAAATGTGGTGAGCCAAGTGGTTTTGCTGTACTGATCATTACCTGAAAGAATCATCAAGATTGGGTGAAAAAATGTTTGCTGAGATTTCAGGCAACTCGTAGTTTTTTGGAAGCTTGGCAACAACTTTCCATGAAAGTGATTTTCGGCAGTCTCTGCTTAGGGCTACATCAACAGCAAACAAACCATAGAGAGAGAACTTGAAACTGCTTTATTGTGTCAAGTTTCAAAGAGCTAGCACAAACCGTGTTTGATTTAGAGTTCCAAATGCATGTATCCATATAGGAGAAAACAGAGTGAAACCTAAAAATGAAAAATGTTACTGCAAACGATCGGTTTAACCTAGCAGAACGAAATTTGGTGAGCCAAGTGGTTTTGGTGTACTGATCATTACCTGAAAGAATCATCAAGATTGGGTGAAAAAATGTTTGCTGAGATTTCAGGCAACTCGTAGTTTTTTGGAAGCTTGGCAACCCCTTTCCATGAAAGTGATTTTCGCCAGTCTCTGCTTAGGGCTACATCAACAGCAAACAAAGCATAGATATAGAACTGGAAATTGCTTTATTGTGTCAAGTTTCAAAGAGCTAGCACAAACCGTGTTTGATTTAGAGTTCCAAATACATGTATCCATATAGGAGAAAACAGTGAAACCTAAAAATGAAAACGGTTACTGTAAACGACGGGTTTAACGTAGAAGAACGAAATTTGGTGAGCCAAATGGTTTTGGTGTACTGATCATTACCTGAAAGAATCATCAAGATTGGGTGAAAAAATGTTTGCTGAGATTTCAGGCAACTCGTAGTTTTTTGGAAGCTTGGCAACCCCTTTCCATGAAAGTGATTTTCGCCAGTCTCTGCTTAGGGCTACATCAACAGCAAACAAAGCATAGAGATAGAACTTGAAACTGCTTTATTGTGTCAAGTTTCAAAGAGCTAGCACATACCGTGTTTGATTTAGAGTTCCAAATACATGTATCCCTATAGGAGAAAACAGAGTGAAACCTAAAAGTGAAAACGGTTACTGCAAACGAACGGTTTAACCTAGAAGTACGAAATTTGGTGAGCCAAGTGGTTTTGGTGTACTGATCATTACCTGAAAGAATCATCAAGATTGGGTGAAAAAATGTTTGCTGACATTTCAGGAAACTCGTAGTTTTTTGGAAGGTTAAAAACCTCTTTTTATGAAAGTGATTTTCGCCAGTCTCTGCTTAGGGCTACATCAACAGCAAACAAAGCACAGAGATAGAACTTGAAACTGCTTTATTGTGTCAAGTTTCAATTAGCTAGCACAAACCGTGTTTGATTTAGAGTTCCAAAGACATGTATCCTTATAGGAGAAAACAGAGTGAAACCTAAAAATGAAAACGGTTACTGCAAACGAACGGTTTAACCTAGAAGTACGAAATTTGGTGAGCCAAGTGGTTTTGGTGTACTGATCATTACCTGAAAGAATCATCAAGATTGGGTGAAAAACTGTTTGCTGAGATTCTAGGCAACTCGTAGTTTTTTGGAAGCTTGGCAACCTCTTTCCATGAAAGTGATTTTCGCCAGTCTCTGCTTAGGGCTACATCAACAGCAAACAAAGCATAGAGATAGAACTGGAAACTGCTTTATTTTGTCAAGTTTCAAAGAGCTAGCCCAAACCGTGTTTGATTTAGAGTTCCAAATACATGTATCCCTATAGGAGAAAACAGAGTGAAACCTAAAAATGAAAACGGTTACTGCAAACGAACGGTTTAACCTAGAAGTACGAAATTTGGTGAGCCAAGTGGTTTTGGTGTACTGATCATTACCTGAAAGAATCATCAAGATTGGTTGAAAAAATGTTTGCTGAGATTTCAGGAAACTCGTAGTTTTTTGGAAGCGTGGCAACCCCTTTCCATGAAAGGGATTTTCGCCAGTCTCTGCTTAGGGCTACATAAACACCAAACAAAGCATAGAGATAGAACTTGAACCTGCTTTATTGTGTCAAGTTTCAAAGAGCTAGCACAAACCGTGTTTGATTTAGAGTTCCAAATACATTTATCCCTATGGGAGAAAACAGAGTGAAACCTAAAAATGAAAAATGTTACTGCAAACGAACGGTTTAAACTAGAAGAACGAAATTTGGTGAGCCAAGTGGTTTTGGTGTACTGATCATTACCTGAAAGAATCATCAAGATTGGGAGAAAAAATGTTTGCTGAGATTTCAGGCAACTCGTAGTTTTTTGGAAGCTTGGCAACCCCTTTTCATGAAAGTGATTTTCGCCAGTCTCTGCTTAGGGCTACATCAACAGCAAACAAAGCATAGATATAGAACTGGAAATTGCTTTATTGTGTCAAGTTTCACAGAGCTAGCACAAACCGTGTTTGATTTAGAGTTCCAAATACATGTATCCCTATAGGAGAAAACAGAGTGAAACCTAAAAATGAAAAATCATACTGCAAACGAACGGTTTAACCTAGCAGAACGAAATTTGGTGAGCCAAGTGGTTTTGATGTACTGATCATTACCTGAAAGAATCATCAAGATTGGGTGAAAAAATGTTTGCTGAGATTTCAGGTAACTCATAGTTTTTTGGAAGCTTGGCAACCCCTTTCCATGAAAGTGATTTTTGCCAGTCTCTGCTTAGGGCTACATGAACAGCAAACAAACCATAGAGAGAGAACTTGAAACTGCTTTATTGTGTCAAGTTTCAAAGAGCTAGCACAAACCGTGTTTGATTTAGAGTTCCAAATGCATGTATCCCTATAGGAGAAAACAGAGTGAAACCTAAAAATGAAAAATGTTACTGCAAACGATCGGTTTAACCTAGCAGAACGAAATTTGGTGAGCCAAGTGGTTTTGGTGTACTGATCATTACCTGAAAGAATCATCAAGATTGGGTGAAAAAATGTTTGCTGAGATTTCAGGCAACTCGTAGTTTTTTGGAAGCTTGGCAACCCCTTTCCATGAAAGTGATTTTCGCCAGTCTCTGCTTAGTGCTACAACAACAGCAAACAAAGCATAGATATAGAACTGGAAATTGCTTTATTGTGTCAAGTTTCAAAGAGCTAGCACAAACCGTGTTTGATTTAGAGTTCCAAATACATGTATCCCTATAGGAGAAAACAGAGTGAAACCTAAAAATGAAAACGGTTACTGCAAACGAACGGTTTAACCTAGAAGAACGAAATTTGGTGAGCCAAGTGGTTTTGGTGTACTGATCATTACCTGAAAGAATCATCAAGATTGGGTGAGAAAATGTTTGCTGAGATTTCAGGCAACTCGTAGTTTTTTGGAAGCTTGGCAACCCCTTTCCATGAAAGTGATTTTCGCCAGTCTCTGCTTAAGGCTACATCAACAGCAAACAAACCATAGAGATAGAACTGGAAACTGCTTTATTGTGTCAAGTTTCAAAGAGCTAGCACAAACCGGGTTTGATTTAGAGTTCCAAATACATGTATCCCTATAGGAGAAAACAGAGTGAAACCTAAAAATGAAAACGGTTACTGCAAACGACGGATTTAACGTAGAAGAACGAAATTTGGTGAGCCACATGGTTTTTGGTGTACTGATCATTACCTGAAAGAATCATCAAGATTGGGTGAGAAAATGTTTGCTGAGATTTCAGGCAACTCGTAGTTTTTTGGAAGCTTGGCAACCCCTTTCCATGAAAGTGATTTTCGCCAGTCTCTGCTTAAGGCTACATCAACAGCAAACAAACCATAGAGATAGAACTGGAAACTGCTTTATTGTGTCAAGTTTCAAAGAGCTAGCACAAACCGGGTTTGATTTAGAGTTCCAAATACATGTATCCCTATAGGAGAAAAACAGAGTGAAACCTAAAAATGAAAACGGTTACTGCAAACGAACGGTTTAACCTAGAAGAACAAAATTTGGTGAGCCAAGTGGTTTTAGTTTACTGATCATTACCTGAAAGAATCATCAAGAAAGAGTGCAAAAATGTTTGCTGAGATTTCAGGCAACTCGTAGTTTTTTGGAAGGTTAAAAACCTCTTTTTATGAAAGTGATTTTCGCCAGTCTCTGCTTAGGGCTACATCAACAGCAAACAAAGCACAGAGATAGAACTTGAAACTGCTTTATTGTGTCAAGTTTCAATTAGCTAGCACAAACCGTGTTTGATTTAGAGTTCCAAAGACATGTATCCTTATAGGAGAAAACAGAGTGAAACCTAAAAATGAAAACGGTTACTGCAAACGAACGGTTTAACCTAGAAGTACGAAATTTGGTGAGCCAAGTGGTTTTGGTGTACTGATCATTACCTGAAAGAATCATCAAGATTGTTTGAAAAAATGTTTGCTGAGATTCTAGGCAACTCGTAGTTTTTTGGAAGCTTGGCAACCTCTTTCCATGAAAGTGATTTTCGCCAGTCTCTGCTTAGGGCTACATCAACAGCAAACAAACCATAGAGAGAGAACTTGAAACTGCTTTATTGTGTCAAGTTTCAAAGAGCTAGCACAAACCGTGTTTGATTTAGAGTTGCAAATACATTTATCCCTATAGGAGAAAACAGAGTGAAACCTAAAAATGAAAAATGTTACTGCAAACGAACGGTTTAAACTAGAAGAACGAAATTTGGTGAGCCAAGTGGTTTTGGTGTACTGATCATTACCTGAAAGAATCATCAAGATTGGGTGAAAAAATGTTTGCTGATATTTCAGGCAACTCGTAGTTTTTTGGAAGCTTGGCAACCCCTTTCCATGAAAGTGATTTTCGCCAGTCTCTGCTTAGGGCTACATCAACAGCAAACAAAGCATAGATATAGAACTGGAAATTGCTTTATTGTGTCAAGTTTCAAAGAGCTAGCACAAACCGTGTTTGATTTAGAGTTCCAAATACATGTATCCCTATAGGAGAAAACAGAGTGAAACCTAAAAATGAAAACGGTTACTGCAAACGACGGGTTTAACGTAGAAGACCGAAATTTGGTGAGCCAAATGGTTTTGGTGTACTGATCATTACCTGAAAGAATCATCAAGATTGGGTGAGAAAATGTTTGCTGAGATTTCAGGCAACTCGTAGTTTTTTGGAAGCTTGGCAACCCCTTTCCATGAAAGTGATTTTTGCCAGTCTCTGCTTAAGGCTACATCAACAGCAAACAAAGGATAGAGATAGAACTTGAAACTGCTTTATTGTGTCAAGTTTAAAAGAGCTAGCACAAACCGTGTTTGATTTAGAGTTCCAAATACATGTATCCCTATAGGAGAAAACAGAGTGAAACCAAAAAATGAAAACGGTTACTGCAAACGAACGGTTTAACCTAGAAGACCGAAATTTGGTGAGCCAAGTGGTTTTGGTGTACTGATCATTACCTGAAAGAATCATCAAGATTGGGTGAAGAAATGTTTGCTGAGATTTCAGGCAACTCGTATTTTTTCGGAAGCTTGGCAACCCCTTTCCATGAAAGTGATTTTCGCCAGTCTCTGCTTAGGGCTACATCAACAGCAAACAAAGCATAGATATAGAACTTGAAACTGCTTTATTGTGTCAAGTTTCAAAGAGGTAGCACAAACCGTGTTTGTTTTAGAGTTCCAAATACATGTATCCCTATAGGAGAAAACAGAGTGAAACCTAAAAATGAAAACGGTTACTGCAAACGAACGGTTTAACCTAGAAGAACGAAATTTGGTGAGCTATGTGGTTTTGGTGTACTGATCATTACTTGAAAGAATTATCAAGATTGGGTGAAAAAATATTTGCTGAAATTTCAGGCAACTCGTCGTTTTTTGGAAGCTTGGCAGCCCCTTTCCATGAAAGTGATTTTCGCCAGTCTCTGCTTAGGGCTATATCAACAGAAAACAAAGCATAAAGATAGAACTTGAAACTGCTTTATTGTGTCAAGTTTCAAAGAGCTAGCACAAACCGTGTTTGATTTAGAGTTCCAAATACATGTATCCCTATAGGAGAAAACAGAGTGAAACCTAAAAATGAAAACGGTTACTGCAAACGAACGGTGTAACCTAGAACAAAATGTGGTGAGCCAAGTGGTTTTGCTGTACTGATCATTACCTGAAAGAATCATCAAGATTGGGTGAAAAAATGTTTGCTGAGATTTCAGGCAACTCGTAGTTTTTTGGAAGCTTGGCAACAACTTTCCATGAAAGTGATTTTCGGCAGTCTCTGCTTAGGGCTACATCAACAGCAAACAAACCATAGAGAGAGAACTTGAAACTGCTTTATTGTGTCAAGTTTCAAAGAGCTAGCACAAACCGTGTTTGATTTAGAGTTCCAAATGCATGTATCCCTATAGGAGAAAACAGAGTGAAACCTAAAAATGAAAAATGTTACTGCAAACGATCGGTTTAACCTAGCAGAACGAAATTTGGTGAGCTAAGTGGTTTTGGTGTACTGATCATTACCTGAAAGAATCATCAAGATTGGGTGAAAAAATGTTTGCTGAGATTTCAGGCAACTCGTAGTTTTTTGGAAGCTTGGCAACCCCTTTCCATGAAAGTGATTTTCGCCAGTCTCTGCTTAGGGCTACATCAACAGCAAACAAAGCATAGATATAGAACTGGAAATTGCTTTATTGTGTCAAGTTTCAAAGAGCTAGCACAAACCGTGTTTGATTTAGAGTTCCAAATACATGTATCCCTATAGGAGAAAACAGAGTGAAACCTAAAAATGAAAACGGTTACTGTAAACGACGGGTTTAACGTAGAAGAACGAAATTTGGTGAGCCAAATGGTTTTGGTGTACTGATCATTACCTGAAAGAATCATCAAGATTGGGTGAAAAAATGTTTGCTGAGATTTCAGG
>NW_027523140.1:0-58601 GCF_052094955.1 Ictidomys tridecemlineatus
AAATCTCAGCAAACATTTTTTCACCCAATCTTGATGATTCTTTCAGGTAATGATCAGTACACCAAAACCACTTGGCTCACCAAATTTCGTTTTTCTAGGTTTAACCGTTCGTTTGCAGCAACCGTTTTCATTTTTAGGTTTCACTGTGTTTTCTCCTATACGGATACATGTATTTGGAACTCTAAATCAAACACGGTTTGTGCTAGCTCTTTAAAACTTGACACAATAAAGCAGTTTCAAGTTATATCTCTATGGTTTGTTTGCTGTTGATGTAGCCCTAAGCAGAGACTGGCGAAAATCACTTTGATGGAAAGGGGCTGACAAGCTCCCAAAAGTACGAATTGCCTGAAATCACAGCAAACATTTTTTCACCCAATCTTGATGATTCTTTCAGGAAATGATCAGTACACCAAAACCACTTGGTTCACCAAATTTCGTTCTTCTAGGTTAAACCGTTCGTTTGCAGTAAACGTTTTCAATTTTAGGTTTCACTCTGTTTTCTCCTATAGTGATACATGTATTTGGAACTCTAAATCAAAGACGGTATGTGCTAGCTATTTGAAACTTGACATAATAAAGCAGTATCATGTTGTATCTCCATGCTTTGTTTTCTCTTGATGGAGCCCTAAGCAGAGACTGGCGAAAATCACTTTGATAGAAAGGGGTTGCCAAGATTCCAAAAACTACGAGTTGCCTGAAATCTGAGCAAACATTTTTTCACCCAATCTTGATGATTCGTTCAAGTAATGATCAGTACACGAAAACCACTTGGCTTAACAAATTTCGTTCTTCTAGGTTAAACCGTTCATTTGCAGTAACCGTTTTCATTTTTGGGTTTCACTCTGTTTTCTCCTATAGGGATTCATGTATTTGGAACTCTAAATCAAACACGGTTTGTGCTAGCTCTTTGAAACTTGACACAATAAAGCAGTTTCAAGTTCTATCTCTACGGTTTGTTTGCTGTTGATGCAGCCCTAAGCAGAGACTGGTGAAAATCACTTTGATGGAAAGGGGTTGCCAAGATTCCAAAAGTACGAGTTGCATGAAATCACAGCAAACATTTTTTCTCCCAATCTTGATGATTCTTTCAGGTAATGAACAGTACACCAAAACCACTTGGCTCACCAAATTTCGTTCTTCTAGGTTAAACCGTTCGTTTGCAGTAACCATTTTCACTTTTTAAGTTTCATTCTGTTTTCTCCTTAGGGATACATGTATTTGGAACTCTAAATCAAACACGTTTTTTGCTAGCTTTTTGAAACATGACAGAATAAAGCAGTTTCTAGTCCTATCTCTATGGTTCGTTTGCTGTTGATGTAGCCCTAAGCAGAGACTGGAGAAAATCACTTTGATGGAAAGGGGTTGCCAAGCTTCCAAAAACTACGAGTTTCCTTAAATCTTAGCAAATATTTTTTCACCCAATCTTGATGTTTCTTTCAGGTAATGATCAGTACACCAAAACCACTTGGCTCTCCAAATTTCGTACTTCTAGGTTAAACCGTTCGTTTGCAGTAACCGTTTTCATTTTTAGGTTTCACTCTGTTTTCTCCTATATGGATACATGTATTTGGAACTCTAAATCAAACACGGTTTGTGCTAGCTCTTTGATACTTGACACAATAAAGCAGTTTCAAGTTCTATCTCTACGGTTTGTTTCCTGTTGATGTAGCCCTAAGCATAGACTGGCGAAAATCACTTTGATGGAAAGGGGTTGCCAACCTTCCAAAGTACGAGTTGTCTGAAATCACAGCAAACATTTTTTTCATCCAATCTTGATGATTCTTTCAGGAAATGATCAGTACACCTAAACCACTTGGCTCACCAAATTTCTTTCTTCTAGGTTAAACCGTTCGTTTGCAGTAACTGTTTTCATATTTAGGTTTCACTCTGTTTTCTCATATAGGGATACATGTATTTGGAACTCTAAATCAAAGGCGGTTTGTGGTAGCTCTATGAAACTTGACACAATAAAGCAGTTTCAAGTTCTATCTCTACGGTTTGTTTGCTGTTGATGTAGCCCTAAGCAGAGACTGGGGAAAATCACTTTGATTGAAAGGGGTTGCCAAGCTTCCAAAAGTACGAGTTGCCTGAAATCTCAGCAAACATTTTTTTACCCAATCTTGATGATTCTTTCAGGTAATGATCAGTACAACAAAACCACTTGGCTCACCAAATTTCGTTTTTCTAGGTAAAACCGTTCGTTTGCAGTAACCGTTTTCATTTTGAGGTTTCACTCTTTTTTCTCCTATAGGGATACATGTATTTGGAACCCTAAATCAAACACGGTTTGTGCTAGCTCTTTGAAACTTGGCACAATAAAGCAGTTTCAAGTTCTATCTATATGGTTCGTTTGCTGTTGATGTAGCCCTAAGCAGAGACTGGCGAAAATCACTTTGATGGAAAGGGGTTGCCAAGCTTCCAAAAAACTACGAGTTTCCTGAAATCTCAGCAAACATTTTTTCACCCAATCTTGATGATTCTTTCAGGTAATGATCAGTACACCAAAACCACTTGGCTCACCAAATTTCGTTCTTCTAGGTTAAACCGTTCGTTTGCAGTAACCGTTTTCATTCTTAGGTTTCACTCTGTTCTCTCCTATAGAAATACATGTATTTGGAATTCTAAATCAAAGACGGTTTGTGCTAGCTCTTTGAAACTTGACACAATAAAGCAGTTTCAAGTTCTATCTCTAAGGTTTGTTGGCTGTTGATGTAGACCTAAGCAGAGACTGGTAAAATAACATTGATGGAAAGGGGTTGCCATCTTCCAAAAGTATGAGTTTCCTGAAATCACGGCAAACATTTTTTCACCCAATCTTGATGATTCTTTATGGTAATGATCAGTACACCAAAACAACTTGGCTCACCAAATTTCGTTCTTCTAGGTTAAACCGTTCGTTTGCAGTAACCGTTTTCATTTTTAGGTTTCACTGTTTTCTCCTATAGGGATACATGTATTTGGAACTCTAAATCAAACACGGTTTGTGCTAGTTCTTTGAAACTTGACACAATAAAGCAGTTTCGAGTTCTATCTCTACGGTTTGTTGGCTGTTGATGTAGCCCTAAGCAGTGACTGGCGAAAATCACTTTGATTGAAAGGGGTTGCCAAGTTTCCAAAAAACTACGAGTTGCCTGAAATCTCATCAAACATTTTTTCACCCAATCTTGATGATTCTTTCAGGTTATGATCAGTAAACCAAAACCACTTGGCTAACCAAATTTTGTTCTTCTAGGTTAAACCGTTCATTTGCAGTAACCGTTTTCATTTTTGGGTTTCACTCTGTTTTCTCCTATAGGGATTCATGTATTTGGAACTCTAAATCAAACACGGTTTGTGCTAGCTCTTTGAAACTTGACACAATAAAGCAGTTTCAAGTTCTATCTCTACGGTTTGTTTGCTGTTGATGCAGCCCTAAGCAGAGACTGGTGAAAATCACTTTGATGGAAAGGGGTTGCCAAGATTCCAAAAGTACGAGTTGCATGAAATCACAGCAAACATTTTTTCTCCCAATCTTGATGATTCTTTCAGGTAATGAACAGTACACCAAAACCACTTGGCTCACCAAATTTCGTTCTTCTAGGTTAAACCGTTCGTTTGCAGTAACCATTTTCACTTTTTAAGTTTCATTCTGTTTTCTCCTTAGGGATACATGTATTTGGAACTCTAAATCAAACACGTTTTTGCTAGCTTTTTGAAACATGACAGAATAAAGCAGTTTCTAGTCCCATCTCTATGGTTCGTTTGCTGTTGATGTAGCCCTAAGCAGAGACTGGAGAAAATCACTTTGATGGAAAGGGGTTGCCAAGCTTCCAAAAACTACGAGTTTCCTTAAATCTTAGCAAATATTTTTTCACCCAATCTTGATGTTTCTTTCAGGTAATGATCAGTACACCAAAACCACTTGGCTCTCCAAATTTCGTACTTCTAGGTTAAACCGTTCGTTTGCAGTAACCGTTTTCATTTTTAGGTTTCACTCTGTTTTCTCCTATATGGATACATGTATTTGGAACTCTAAATCAAACACGGTTTGTGCTAGCTCTTTGATACTTGACACAATAAAGCAGTTTCAAGTTCTATCTCTACGGTTTGTTTCCTGTTGATGTAGCCCTAAGCATAGACTGGCGAAAATCACTTTGATGGAAAGGGGTTGCCAACCTTCCAAAGTACGAGTTGTCTGAAATCACAGCAAACATTTTTTTCATCCAATCTTGATGATTCTTTCAGGAAATGATCAGTACACCTAAACCACTTGGCTCACCAAATTTCTTTCTTCTAGGTTAAACCGTTCGTTTGCAGTAACTGTTTTCATATTTAGGTTTCACTCTGTTTTCTCATATAGGGATACATGTATTTGGAACTCTAAATCAAAGGCGGTTTGTGGTAGCTCTATGAAACTTGACACAATAAAGCAGTTTCAAGTTCTATCTCTACGGTTTGTTTGCTGTTGATGTAGCCCTAAGCAGAGACTGGGGAAAATCACTTTGATTGAAAGGGGTTGCCAAGCTTCCAAAAGTACGAGTTGCCTGAAATCTCAGCAAACATTTTTTTACCCAATCTTGATGATTCTTTCAGGTAATGATCAGTACAACAAAACCACTTGGCTCACCAAATTTCGTTCTTCTAGGTAAAACCGTTCGTTTGCAGTAACCGTTTTCATTTTGAGGTTTCACTCTTTTTTCTCCTACAGGGATACATGTATTTGGAACCCTAAATCAAACACGGTTTGTGCTAGCTCTTTGAAACTTGGCACAATAAAGCAGTTTCAAGTTCTATCTATATGGTTCGTTTGCTGTTGATGTAGCCCTAAGCAGAGACTGGCGAAAATCACTTTGATGGAAAGGGGTTGCCAAGCTTCCAAAAAACTACGAGTTTCCTGAAATCTCAGCAAACATTTTTTCACCCAATCTTGATGATTCTTTCAGGTAATGATCAGTACACCAAAACCACTTGGCTCACCAAATTTCGTTTTTTCTAGGTTTAACCGTTCGTTTGCAGCAACCGTTTTCATTTTTAGGTTTCACTGTGTTTTCTCCTATACGGATACATGTATTTGGAACTCTAAATCAAACACGGTTTGTGCTAGCTCTTTAAAACTTGACACAATAAAGCAGTTTCAAGTTATATCTCTATGGTTTGTTTGCTGTTGATGTAGCCCTAAGCAGAGACTGGCGAAAATCACTTTGATGGAAAGGGGCTGACAAGCTCCCAAAAGTACGAATTGCCTGAAATCACAGCAAACATTTTTTCACCCAATCTTGATGATTCTTTCAGGAAATGATCAGTACACCAAAACCACTTGGTTCACCAAATTTCGTTCTTCTAGGTTAAACCGTTCGTTTGCAGTAAACGTTTTCAATTTTAGGTTTCACTCTGTTTTCTCCTATAGTGATACATGTATTTGGAACTCTAAATCAAAGACAGTATGTGCTAGCTATTTGAAACTTGACATAATAAAGCAGTATCATGTTGTATCTCCATGCTTTGTTTTCTCTTGATGGAGCCCTAAGCAGAGACTGGCGAAAATCACTTTGATAGAAAGGGGTTGCCAAGATTCCAAAAACTACGAGTTGCCTGAAATCTGAGCAAACATTTTTTCACCCAATCTTGATGATTCGTTCAAGTAATGATCAGTACACGAAAACCACTTGGCTTAACAAATTTCGTTCTTCTAGGTTAAACCGTTCGTTTGCAGTAACTGTTTTCATTTTTAGGTTTCACTCTGTTTTCTCCTGTACGGATATATGTATTTGGAACTCTAAATCAAACACGGTTTTTGCTAGCTCTTTGAAACTTGACACAATAAAGCAGTTTCAAGTTCTCTCTCTATGGTTTGTTTGCTGTTGATGTAGCCCTAAGCAGAGACTGGCGAAAATCACTTTGATTGAAAGGGGTTGCAAAGATCACAAAAAACTACGATTTGCCTGAAATCTCAGCAAACATTTTTTCACCCAATCTTGATGATTCTTTCAGGTAATGATCAGTACACCAAATCCACTTGGCTCATAAATTTTCTTTCTTCTAGGTTAAACAGTTCGTTTGCAGTAACCGTTTTTATTTTTAGGTTTCACTCTGTTTTCTCCTATAGGGATACATGTATTTGGAACTCTAAATCAAACACGGTTTGTGCTAGCTCTTTGAAACTTGACACAATAAAGCAGTTTGATGTTATATATATATGGTTTGTTTGCTGTTGATGTAGTCCTAAGCAGAGACTGGCAAAAAATCACTTTGATGGAAAGGGGTTGCCAAGCTCCCAAAAGGACGAATTGCCTGAAATCACAGCAAATATTTTTTCACCCAATCTTGATGATTCTTTCAGGTAATGATCAGTACACCAAAACCACTTGGCTCACCAAATTTCGTTCTTCTAGGTTAAACCGTTCGTTTGCAGTAATCGTTTTCATTTTTAGGTTTCACTCTGTTTTCTTCTATAGGGATACATGTATTTGGAACTCTAAATCAAACACGGTTTGTGCTAGCTCTTTGAAACTTGACACAATAAAGCCGTTTCAAGTTCTATCTATATGGTTCGTTTGCTGTTGATGTAGCCCTAAGCAGAGACTGGCGAAAATCACTTTGATAGAAAGGGGTTGCCAAGCTTCCAAAAAACTACGAGTTTCCTGAAATCTCAGCAAACATTTTTTCACCCAATCTTGATAATTCTTTCAGGTAATGATCACTACACCAAAACCACTTGATTCACCAAATTTCGTTCTTCTAGGTTAAACCGTTCGTTTGCAGTAACCGTTTTCATTTTTAGGTTTCACTCTGTTTTCTCCTATACAGATACATATATTTGGAACTCTAAATCAAACACGGTTTGTGCTAGCTCTTTGAAACTTGACACAATAAAGCAGTTTCAAGTTCTATCTCTATGGTTTTTTTGCTGTTGATGTAGCCCTAAGCAGAGACTGGCGAAAATCACTTTGATGGAAAGGGGTTGACAAGCTTACAAAAAACTACGATTTGCCTGAAATCTCAGCAAACGTGTTTTCACCCAATCTTGAAGATTCTTTCAGGTAATGATCAGTACACCAAAACCACTTGGCTCACCAAATTTCGTTCTTGTAGGTTAAACCGTTCATTTGCAGTAAACGTTTCCATTTTTAGGTTTCACTCTGTTTTCTTCTATAGGGATACATGTATTTGGAACTCTAAATCAAACACGGTTTGTGCTAGCTCTTTGAAACTTGGCACAATAAAGCAGTTTCAAGTTCTATCTATATGGTTCGTTTGCTTTTGATGTAGCCCCAAGCAGAGACTGGCGAAAATCACTTTGATTGAAAGGGGTTGCCAAGCTTCCAAAAAACTACGAGTTTCCTGAAATCTCAGCAAACATTTTTTCACCCAATCTTGATGATTCTTTCAGGTCATGATCAGTACACCAAAACCACTTGGCTCACCAAATTTCTTTTTTCTAGGTTAAACCGTTCGTTTGCAGTAACCGTTTTCATTTTTAGGTTTCACTGTGTTTTCTCCTATACGGATACTTGTATTTGGAACTCTAAATCAAACACGGTTTGTGCTAGCTCTTTAAAACTTGACACAATAAAGCAGTTTCAAGTTCTATCTCTATGGTTTTTTGCTGTTGATGTAGCCCTAAGCAGAGACTAGCGAAAATCACTTTGATGGAAAGGGGTTGACAAGCTCCCAAAAGTACGAATTGCCTGAAATCACAGCAAACATTTTTTCACCCAATCTTGATGATTCTTTCAGGAAATGATCAGTACACCAAAACCACTTGGTTCACCAAATTTCGTTCTTCTAGGTTAAACCGTTCGTTTGCAGTAAACGTTTTCAATTTTAGGTTTCACTCTGTTTTCTCCTATAGTGATACATGTATTTGGAACTCTAAATCAAAGACGGTATGTGCTAGCTATTTGAAACTTGACATAATAAAGCAGTATCATGTTGTATCTCCATGCTTTGTTTTCTCTTGATGGAGCCCTAAGCAGAGACTGGCGAAAATCACTTTGATGGAAAGGGGTTGCCAAGATTCCAAAAACTACGAGTTGCCTGAAATCTGAGCAAACATTTTTTCACCCAATCTTGATGATTCGTTCAAGTAATGATCAGTACACGAAAACCACTTGGCTTAACAAATTTCGTTCTTTTAGGTTAAACCGTTCGTTTGCAGTAACTGTTTTCATTTTTAGGTTTCACTCTGTTTTCTCCTGTACGGATATATGTATTTGGAACTCTAAATCAAACACGGTTTTTGCTAGCTCTTTGAAACTTGACACAATAAAGCAGTTTCAAGTTCTCTCTCTATGGTTTGTTTGCTGTTGATGTAGCCCTAAGCAGAGACAGGCGAAAATCACTTTGATGGAAAGGGGTTGTCAAGATCACAAAAAACTACGATTTGCCTGAAATCTCAGCAAACATTTTTTCACCCAATCTTGATGATTCTTTCAGGTAATTATCAGTACACCAAATCCACTTGGCTCATAAATTTTCTTTCTTCTAGGTTAAACAGTTCGTTTGCAGTAACCGTTTTTATTTTTAGGTTTCACTCTGTTTTCTCCTATAGGGATACATGTATTTGGAACTCTAAATCAAACACGGTTTGTGCTAGCTCTTTGAAACTTGACACAATAAAGCAGTTTGATGTTA
Source organism: Ictidomys tridecemlineatus (assembly GCF_052094955.1). Classification (NCBI taxonomy): domain Eukaryota; kingdom Metazoa; phylum Chordata; class Mammalia; order Rodentia; family Sciuridae; genus Ictidomys; species Ictidomys tridecemlineatus. The sequence goes on from NW_027523140.1 coordinate 8,614, forward strand.
TATATATATGGTTTGTTTGCTGTTGATGTAGCCCTAAGCAGAGACTGGCAAAAATCACTTTGATGGAAAGGGGTTGCCAAGCTCCCAAAAGGACGAATTGCCTGAAATCACAGCAAACATTTTTTCACCCAATCTTGATGATTCTTTCAGGTAATGATCACTACACCAAAACCACTTGGCTCACCAAATTTCGTTCTTCTAGGTTAAACCGTTCGTTTGCAGTAATCGTTTTCATTTTTAGGTTTCACTCTGTTTTCTTCTATAGGGATATATGTATTTGGAACTCTAAATCAAACACGGTTTGTGCTAGCTCTTTGAAACTTGACACAATAAAGCCGTTTCAAGTTCTATCTATATGGTTCGTTTGCTGTTGATGTAGCCCTAAGCAGAGACTGGCAAAAATCACTTTGATGTAAAGGGGTTGCCAAGCTTCCAAAAAACTACGAGTTTCCTGAAATCTCAGCTAAAATTTTTTCACCCAATCTTGATGATTCTTTCAGGTAATGATCACTACACCAAAACCACTTGGATCACCAAATTTCGTTCTTCTAGGTAAAACCGTTGGTTTGCAGTAACCGTTTTCATTTTTAGGTTTCACTCTGTTTTCTCCTATACGGATACATGTATTTGGAACTCTAAATCAAACACGGTTTGTGCTAGCTCTTTGAAACTTGACACAATAAAGCAGTTTCAAGTTCTATCTCTATGGTTTTTTTGCTGTTGATGTAGTCCTAAGCAGAGACTGGCGAAAATCACTTTGATGGAAAGGGGTTGCCAAGCTTACACAAAACTAGGATTTGCCTGAAATCTCAGCAAACATGTTTTCACCCAATCTTGAAGATTCTTTCAGGTAATGATCAGTACACCAAAACCACTTGGCTCACCAAATTTCGTTCTTGTAGGTTAAATCGTTCGTTTGCAGTAAACGTTTCCATTTTTAGGTTTCACTCTCTTTTCTTCTATAGGGATACATGTATTTGGAACTCTAAATCAAACACGGTTTGTGCTAGCTCTTTAAAACTTGGCACAATAAAGCAGTTTCAAGTTCTATCTCTACGGTTTGTTTGCTGTTGATGTAGCCCTAAGCAGAGACTGTCGAAAATCACTTTGATGGAAAGGGGTTGCCAAGCTCACAAAAAACTACGATTTGCCTGAAATCTCAGTAAACATTTTTTCACCCAATCTTGATTATTCTTTCAGTTAATGATCAGTACACCAAAACCACTTGGATCACCAAATTTCGTTCTTCTAAGTTAAAACGTTCGTTTGCAGTAACCGTTTTCAATTTTAGGTTTCACTCTTTTTTCTCCTATACGGATACGTGTATTTAGAACTCTAAATCAAACACGGTTTGTGCTAGCTCTTTGAGACTTGACACAATAAAGCAGTTTCAAGTTCTATCTCTATGGTTTGTTTGCTGTTGATGTAGCCCTAAGCAGAGACTGGCGAAAATCACTTTGATGGAAAGGGGTTGCCAAGCTCCAAAAAACTACGAGTTCCTTGATATTTTAGCAAACATTTTTTCACCCAATCTTGATGACTCTTTCAGGTAATGATCAGTACACCAAAACCACTTGGCTCACCAAATTTCGTTCTTCTAGGTTAAACCGTTCCTTTGCAGTAACCGTTTTCATTTTTAGGTTTCACTCTGTTTTCTCCTATGCAGATACATGTATTTGGAACTCTAAATCAAACACGGTTTGTGCTATCGCATTGAAACTTGACACAATAAAGCAGTTTCAAGTTCTATCTCCATGGTTTGTTTGCTGTTGATGTAGCCCTAAGCAGAGAGTGGCGAAAATCAATTTAATGGAAAGGGGTTGCCAGGCTTCCAAAAAACTATGAGTTGCCTTAAATCTCAGCAAACATTTTTTCACCCAATCTTAATGATTCCTTCAGGTAATGATCAGTATACAAAAACCACATGGCTCACCAAATTTCGTTCTTCTAGGTTAAACCGATCGTTTTCAGTAACCGTTTTCATTTTTAGGTTTCACTCTGTTTTCTCCTCTAGGGATACATGTATTTGAAACTCTAAATCAAACATGGTTTGTGCTAACTCTTTGAAACTTGACACAATAAAGAAGTTTCAAGTTCTGTCTCTACGGTTTGTTTGCTGTTGATGTAGCCCTGAGCAGAGACTGGCGAAAATCACTTTGATGGAAAGGGGTTGACAAGCTCCCAAAAGTACGAATTGACTGAAATCACAGCAAACATTTTTTAACCTAATATTGATGATTCCTTCAGGTAATGATCAGTACACCAAAATCACTTGGCTCACCAAATTTCGTTCTTCTATGTTAAACCGTTCGTTTGCAGTAACCGTTTTCATTTCTAGGTTTCACTCTGTTTTCTCCTATAGGGATACATGTATTTGGAACTCTAAATCAAACACGGTTTCTGCTAGCTCTATGAAACTTGACACAACAAAGCAGTTTCAAGTTCTATCTCAACGGTTTGTTTGCTGTTGATATAGCCCTAAGCAGAGACTGGCGAAAATCACTTTGATGGAAACAGGTTGCCAAGCTTCCAAAAGTACGAGTTGCCTTAAATCACAGCAAACATTTTTTAACCCAATCTTGATGATTCTTTCAGGTAATGATCAGTACACCAAAACCACTTGGTTCACCAAATTTTGTTCTTCTAGGTTAAACCGTTCGTTTGCAGTAACCGTTTTCATTTTTAGGTTTCACTCTGTTTTCTCCTATAGGGATACATGTATTTGGAACTCTAAATCAAAGACGGTTTGTGCTAGCTCTTTGAAACTTGACACAATAAAGCAGTTTCAAGTTCTTTCTTTATGTTTTGTTTGCTGTTGATGTAGCCCTAAGCAGAGACTGGCGAAAATCACTTTGATGGAAAGTGGTTGCCAAGCTCCCAAAAACTACGAGTTGCCTGAAATCTCAGCAAACATTTTTTCACCCAATCTTGATGATTCTTTCAGGTAATGATCAGTACCCCACAACCACTTGGCTCACCAAATTTCGTTCTTCTAGGTTAAACCGTTCGTTTGCAGAAACCGTTTTCATTTTTAGGTTTCACTGGGTTTTCTCCTATACGGATACATGTATTTGGAACTCTAAATCAAACACGATTTGTGCTAGCTCTTTGATACTTGACAAAATAAAGCAGTTTCAAGTTCTATCTTTATGGTTTGTTTGCTGTTGATGTAGCCCTAAGCAGAGACTGGCGAAAATCACTTTGATGGAAAGGGTTGCCAAGCTCCCAAAAACTACGAGTTGCCTGAAATCTCAGCAAACATTTTTTCACCCAATCTTGATGATTCTTTCAGGTAATGATCAGTACACCAAAACCACTTGGCTCACCAAATTTCCTTCTTCTATGTTAAACCGTTCGTTTGCAGTAACCGTTTACATTTTTAGGTTTCACTCTGTTGTCTCCTATACGGATACATGTATTTGGAACTCTAAATCTAACACGGTTGTGCTAGCTCGTTGATACTTGACACAATAAAGCAGTTTCAAGTTCTATCTCTATGGTTTGTGTGATGTTGATGTAGCCCTAAGCAGAGACTGGCGAAATTCACTTTAATGGAAAGGGTTTGCCAAGCTTCCAAAAAACTACGAGTTTCCTAAAATCTCAGCAAACATTTTTTCACCCAATCTTGATGATTCTTACAGGTAATGATCAGTACACCAAATCCACTTGGCTCACCAAATTTCGTTCTTCTAGTTTAAACCGTTCATTTGCAGTAACCGTTTTCATTTTTAGGTTTCACTCTGTTTTCTCCTATATGGATACATGTATTTGGAACTCTAAATCAAAGACGGTTTCTGCTAGCTCTTGCAAACTTGACACAATAAAGCAGTTTGATGTTATATATATATATGGTTTGTTTGCTGTTGATGTAGCCCTAAGCAGAGACTGGCAAAAATCACTTTGATGGAAAGGGGTTGCCAAGCTCCCAAAAGGACGAATTTCCTGAAATCACAGCAAATATTTTTTCACCCAATCTTGATGATTCTTTCAGGTAATGATCAGTACACCAAAACCACTTGGCTCGCCAAATTTCGTTCTTCTAGGTTAAACCATTCATTGGCAGTAACCGGTTTCATTTTGAGGTTTCACTCTGTTTTCTCCTATAGGGATACATGTATTTGGAACTCTAAATCAAACACGGTTTGTGCTAGCTCTTTGAAACTTGACAGAATAAAGCAGTTTCAAGTTCTATCTCTATTTTTTGTTTGCTGTTGATGTAGCCCTAAGCAGAGACTGGCGAGAATCACTTTCATGGAAAGGGCCTGCCAAGCTTCCAAAAAACTACGAGTTGCCTGAAATCTCAGCAAACACTTTTTCACCCAATCTTGATGAAACTTTCAGGTAATGATCAGTACACCAATCCCACTTGGCTCGCCAAATTTCGTTCTTCTAGGTTAAACCGTTCGTTGGCAGTAACCGGTTTCATTTTGAGGTTTCACTCTGTTTTCTCCTATAGGGATACATGTATTTGGAAGTCTAAATCAAACACGGTTTGTGCTAGCTCTTTGAAACTTGACAGAATAAAGCAGTTTCAAGTTCTATCTCTATGGTTTGTTTGCTGTTGATGTAGCCCTAAGCAGAGACTGGCGAGGATCACTTTCATGGAAAGGGCCTGCCAAGCTTCCAAAAAACTACGAGTTGCCTGAAATCTCAGCACACACTTTTTCACCCAATCTTGATGAAACTTTCAGGTAATGATCAGTACACCAATCCCACTTGGCTCGCCAAATTTCGTTCTTCTAGGTTAAACCGTTCGTTGGCAGTAACCGGTTTCATTTTGAGATTTCACTCTGTTTTCTCCTATAGGGATACATGTATTTGGAACTCTAAATCAAACACGGTTTGTGCTAGCTCTTTGAAACTTGACACAATAAAGCAGTTTCAAGTTCTATCTCTATGGTTTGTTTGCTGTTGATGTAGCCCTAAGCAGAGAATGGCGAGAATCACTTTCATGGAAAGGGCCTGCCAAGCTTCCAAAAAACTACGAGTTGCCTGAAATCTCAGCAAACACTTTTTCACCCAATCTTGATGATAGTTTCAGGTAATGATCAGTACACCAATCCCACTTGGCTCGCCAAATTTCGTTCTTCTACGTTAAACCGGTCGTTGGCAGTAACCGGTTCCATTTTGAGGTTTCACTCTGTTTTCTCCTATAGGGATACATGTATTTGGAACTCTAAATCAAACACGGTTTGTGCTAGCTCTTTGAAACTTGACACAATAAAGCAGTTTCAAGTTCTATCTCTATGGTTTGTTTGCTGTTGATGTAGCCCTAAGCAGAGACTGGCGAGAATCACTTTCATGGAAAGGGCCTGCCAAGCTTCCAAAAAACTACGAGTTGCCTGAAATCTCAGCACACACTTTTTCACCCAATCTTGATGAAACTTTCAGGTAATGATCAGTACACCAATCCCACTTGGCTCGCCAAATTTCGTTCTTCTAGGTTAAACCGTTCGTTGGCAGTAACTGGTTTCATTTTGAGGTTTCACTCTGTTTTCTCCTATAGGGATACATGTATTTGGAACTCTAAATCAAACACGGTTTGTGCTAGCTCATTGATACTTGACACAATAAAGCAGTTTCAAGTTCTATCTCTATGGTTTGTTTGCTGTTGATGTAGCCCTAAGCAGAGACTGGCGAGAATCACTTTCATGGAAAGGGCCTGCCAAGCTTGCAAAAAACTCCGAGTTGCCTGAAATCTCAGCAAACACTTTTTCACCCAATCTTGATGAAACTTTCAGGTAATGATCAGTACACCAATCCCACTTGGCTCGCCAAATTTCGTTCTTCTAGGTTAAACCATTCGTTGGCCGAAACCGGTTTCATTTTGAGGTTTCACTCTGTTTTCTCCTATAGGGATACATGTATTTGGAACTCTAAATCAAACACGGTTTGTGCTAGCTCTTTGAAACTTGACAGAATAAAGCAGTTTCAAGTTCTATCTCTATTTTTTGTTTGATGTTGATGTAGCCCTAAGCAGAGACTGGCGAGAATCACTTTCATGGAAAGGGCCTGCCAAGCTTCCAAAAAACTACGAGTTGCCTGAAATCTCAGCACACACTTTTTCACCCAATCTTGATGAAACTTTCAGGTAATGATCAGTACACCAAACCCACTTGGCTCGCCAAATTTCGTTCTTCTAGGTTAAACCGTTCGTTGGCAGTAACCGGTTTCATTTTGAGGTTTCACTCTGTTTTCTCCTATAGGGATACATGTATTTGGAACTCTAAATCAAACACGGTTTGTGCTAGCTCTTTGAAACTTGACACAATAAAGCAGTATCAAGTTCTATCTCTATGGTTTGTTTGCTGTTGATGTAGCCCTAAGCAGAGACTGGCGAGGATCACTTTCATGGAAAGGGCCTGCCAAGCTTCCAAAAAACTACGAGTTGCCTGAAATCTCAGCACACACTTTTTCACCCAATCTTGATTAAACTTTCAGGTAATGATCAGTACACCAATCCCACTTGGCTCGCCAAATTTCGTTCTTCTAGGTTAAACCGTTCGTTGGCAGTAACCGGTTTCATTTTGAGGTTTCACTCTGTTTTGTCCTATAGGGATACATGTATTTGGAACTCTAAATCAAACACGGTTTGTGCTAGCTCTTTGAAACTTGACACAATAAAGCAGTTTCAAGTTCTATCTCTATGGTTTGTTTGCTGTTGATGTAGCCCTAAGCAGAGACTGGCGAGAATCACTTTCATGGAAAGGGCCTGCCAAGCTTCCAAAAAACTACGAGTTGCCTGAAATCTCAGCACACACTTTTTCACCCAATCTTGATGAAACTTTCAGGTAAAGATCAGTACACCAATCCCACTTGGCTTGCCAAATTTCGTTCTTCTAGGTTAAACCGTTCGTTGGCAGTAACTGGTTTCATTTTGAGGTTTCACTCTGTTTTCTCCTATAGGGATACATGTATTTGGAACTCTAAATCAAACACGGTTTGTGCTAGCTCATTGATACTTGACGAAATAAAGCAGTTTCAAGTTCTATCTCTATGGTTTGTTTGCTGTTGATGTAGCCCTAAGCAGAGACTGGCGAGAATCACTTTCATGGAAAGGGCCTTCCAAGCTTCCAAAAAACTCCGAGTTGCCTGAAATCTCAGCAAACACTTTTTCACCCAATCTTGATGAAACTTTCAGGTAATGATCAGTACACCAATCCCACTTGGCTCGCCAAATTTCGTTCTTCTAGGTTAAACCATTCGTTGGCCGAAACCGGTTTCATTTTGAGGTTTCACTCTGTTTTCTCCTATAGGGATACATGTATTTGGAACTCTAAATCAAACACGGTTTGTGCTAGCTCTTTGAAACTTGACAGAATAAAGCAGTTTCAAGTTCTATCTCTATTTTTTGTTTGATGTTGATGTAGCCCTAAGCAGAGACTGGCGAGAATCACTTTCATGGAAAGGGCCTGCCAAGCTTCCAAAAAACTACTAGTTGCCTGAAATCTCAGCACACACTTTTTCACCCAATCTTGATGAAACTTTCAGGTAATGATCAGTACACCAATCCCACTTGGCTCGCCAAATTTCGTTCTTCTAGGTTAAACCGTTCGTTGGCAGTAACAGTTTCATTTTGAGGTTTCACTCTGTTTTCTCCTATAGGGATACATGTATTTGGAACTCTAAATCAAACACGGTTTGTGCTAGCTCTTTGAAACTTGACACAATAAAGCAGTTTCAAGTTCTATCTCTATGGTTTGTTTGCTGTTGATGTAGCCCTAAGCAGAGACTGGCGAGGATCACTTTCATGGAAAGGGCCTGCCAAGCTTCCAAAAAACTACGAGTTGCCTGAAATCTCAGCACACACTTTTTCACCCAATCTTGATGAAACTTTCAGGTAATGATCAGTACACCAATCCCACTTGGCTCGCCAAATTTCGTTCTTCTAGGTTAAACCATTCCTTGGCAGTAACCGGTTTCATTTTGAGATTTCACTCTGTTTTCTCCTATAGGGATACATGTATTTGGAACTCTAAATCAAACACGGTTTGTGCTAGCTCTTTGAAAATTGACACAATAAAGCAGTTTCAAGTTCTAACTCTATGGTTTGTTTGCTGTTGATGTATCCCTAAGCAGAGACTGGCGAGAATCACTTTCATGAAAAGGGCCTGCCAAGCTTCCAAAAAACTACGAGTTGCCTGAAATCTCAGCAAACACTTTTTCACCCAATCTTCATGATAGTTTCAGGTAATGATCAGTACACCAATCCCACTTGGCTCGCCAAATTTCGTTCTTCTAGGTTAAACCGTTCGTTGGCAGTAACCGGTTTCATTTTGAGGTTTCACTCTGTTTTCTCCTATAGGGATACATGTATTTGGAACTCTAAATCAAACACGGTTTGTGCTAGCTCTTTGAAACTTGACACAATAAAGCAGTTTCAAGTTCTATCTCTATGGTTTGTTTGCTGTTGATGTAGCCCTAAGCAGAGACTGGCGAGAATCACTTTCATGGAAAGGGCCTGCCAAGCTTCCAAAAAACTACGAGTTGCCTGAAATCTCAGCACACACTTTTTCACCCAATCTTGATGAAACTTTCAGGTAATGATCAGTACACCAATCCCACTTGGCTCGCCAAATTTCATTCTTCTAGGTTAAACCGTTCGTTGGCAGTAACTGGTTTCATTTTGAGGTTTCACTCTGTTTTCTCCTATAGGGATACATGTATTTGGAACTCTAAATCAAACACGGTTTGTGCTAGCTCATTGATACTTGACACAATAAAGCAGTTTCAAGTTCTATCTCTATGGTTTGTTTGCTGTTGATGTAGCCCTAAGCAGAGACTGGCGAGAATCACTTTCATGGAAAGGGCCTGCCAAGCTTCCAAAAAACTCCGAGTTGCCTGAAATCTCAGCACACACTTTTTCACCCAATCTTGATGAAACTTTCAGGTAATGATCAGTACACGAATCCCACTTGGCTCGCCAAATTTCGTTCTTCTAGGTTAAACCGTTCGTTGGCAGTAACCAGTTTCATGTTGAGATTTCACTCTGTTTTCTCCTATAGGGATACATGTATTTGGAACTCTAAATCAAACACGGTTTGTGCTAGCTCTTTGACACTTGACACAATAAAGCAGTTTCAAGTTCTATCTCCATGGTTTGTTTGCTGTTGATGTAGCCCTAAGCAGAGACTGGCGAGAATCACTTTCATGGAAAGGGCCTGCCAAGCTTCCAAAAAACTACGAGTTGCCTGAAATCTCAGCAAACACTTTTTCACCCAATCTTGATGAAACTTTCAGGTAATGATCAGTACACCAATCCCACTTGGCTCGCCAAATTTCGTTCTTCTAGGTTAAACCGTTCGTTGGCAGTAACCGGTTTCATTTTGAGGTTTCACTCTGTTTTCTCCTATAGGGATACATGTATTTGGAACTCTAAATCAAACACGGTTTGTGCTAGCTCTTTGAAACTTGACACAATAAAGCAGTTTCACGTTCTATCTCTATGGTTTGTTTGCTGTTGATGTAGCCCTAAGCAGAGACTGGCGAGAATCACTTTCATGGAAAGGGCCTGCCAAGCTTCCAAAAAACTACGAGTTTCCTGAAATCTCAGCAAACACTTTTTCACCCAATCTTGATGAAACTTTCAGGTAATGATCAGTACACCAATCCGACTTGGCTCGCCAAATTTCGTTCTTCTAGGTTAAACCGTTCGTTGGCAGTAACCGGTTTCATTTTGAGGTTTCACTCTGTTTTCTCCTATAGGGATACATGTATTTGGAAGTCGAAATCAAACACGGTTTGTGCTAGCTCTTTGAAACTTGACAGAATAAAGCAGTTTCAAGTTCTATCTCTATGGTTTGTTTGCTGTTGATGTAGCCCTAAGCAGAGACTGGCGAGAATCACTTTCATGGAAAGGGCCTGCCAAGCTTCCAAAAAACTACGAGTTGCCTGAAATCTCAGCACACACTTTTTCACCCCAATCTTGATGAAACTTTCAGGTAATGATCAGTACACCAATCCCACTTGGCTCGCCAAATTTCGTTCTTCTAGGTTAAACCGTTCGTTGGCAGTAACCAGTTTCATGTTGAGATTCCACTCTGTTTTCTCCTATAGGGATACATGTATTTGGAACTCTAAATCAAACACGGTTTGTGCTAGCTCTTTGACACTTGACAGAATAAAGCAGTTTCAAGTTCTATCTCTATGGTTTGTTTGCTGTTGATGTAGCCCTAAGCAGAGACTGGCGAGAATCACTTTCATGGAAAGGGCCTGCCAAGCTTCCAAAAAACTACGAGTTGCCTGAAATCTCAGCAAACACTTTTTCACCCAATCTTGATGATAGTTTCAGGTAATGATCAGTACACCAATCCCACTTGGCTCGCCAAATTTCGTTCTTCTAGGTTAAACCGTTCGTTGGCAGTAACCGGTTTCATTTTGAGGTTTCACTCTGTTTTCTCCTATAGTGATACATGTATTTGGAACTCTAAATCAAACACGGTTTGTGCTAGCTCTTTGAAACTTGACACAATAAAGCAGTTTCAAGTTCTATCTCTATGGTTTGTTTGCTGTTGATGTAGCCCTAAGCAGAGACTGGCGACAATCACTTTCATGGAAAGGGCCTGCCAAGCTTCCAAAAAACTACGAGTATCCTGAAATCTCAGCACACACTTTTTCACCCAATCTTGATGAAACTTTCAGGTAATGATCAGTACACCAATCCCACTGGGCTCGCCAAATTTCGTTCTTCTAGGTTAAACCGTTCGTTGGCAGTAACCGGTTTCATTTTGAGGTTTCACTCTGTTTTCTCCTATAGGGATACATGTATTTGGAACTCTAAATCAAACACGGTTTGTGCTAGCTCTTTGAAACTTGACACAATAAAGAAGTTTCAAGTTCTATCTCTATGGTTTGTTTGCTGTTGATGTAGCCCTAAGCAGAGACTGGCGAGAATCACTTTCATGGAAAGGGCCTGCCAAGCTTCCAAAAAACTACGAGTTTCCTGAAATCTCAGCAAACACTTTTTCACCCAATCTTGATGAAACTTTCAGGTAATGATCAGTACACCAATCCCACTTGGCTCGCCAAATTTCGTTCTTCTAGGTTAAACCGTTCGTTGGCAGTAACCAGTTTCATGTTGAGATTTCACTCTGTTTTCTCCTATAGGGATACATGTATTTGGAACTCTAAATCAAACACGGTTTGTGCTAGCTCTTTGACACTTGACACAATAAAGCAGTTTCAAGTTCTATCTCCATGGTTTGTTTGCTGTTGATGTAGCCCTAAGCAGAGACTGGCGAGAATCACTTTCATGGAAAGGGCCTGCCAAGCTTCCAAAAAACTACGAGTTGCCTGAAATCTCAGCAAACACTTTTTCACCCAATCTTGATGAAACTTTCAGGTAATGATCAGTACACCAATCCCACTTGGCTCGCCAAATTTCGTTCTTCTAGGTTAAACCGTTCGTTGGCAGTAACCGGTTTCATTTTGAGGTTTCACTCTGTTTTCTCCTATAGGGATACATGTATTTGGAACTCTAAATCAAACACGGTTTGTGCTAGCTCTTTGAAACTTGACACAATAAAGCAGTTTCACGTTCTATCTCTATGGTTTGTTTGCTGTTGATGTAGCCCTAAGCAGAGACTGGCGAGAATCACTTTCATGGAAAGGGCCTGCCAAGCTTCCAAAAAACTACGAGTTTCCTGAAATCTCAGCAAACACTTTTTCACCCAATCTTGATGAAACTTTCAGGTAATGATCAGTACACCAATCCGACTTGGCTCGCCAAATTTCGTTCTTCTAGGTTAAACCGTTCGTTGGCAGTAACCGGTTTCATTTTGAGGTTTCACTCTGTTTTCTCCTATAGGGATACATGTATTTGGAAGTCGAAATCAAACACGGTTTGTGCTAGCTCTTTGAAACTTGACAGAATAAAGCAGTTTCAAGTTCTATCTCTATGGTTTGTTTGCTGTTGATGTAGCCCTAAGCAGAGACTGGCGAGAATCACTTTCATGGAAAGGGCCTGCCAAGCTTCCAAAAAACTACGAGTTGCCTGAAATCTCAGCACACACTTTTTCACCCAATCTTGATGAAACTTTCAGGTAATGATCAGTACACCAATCCCACTTGGCTCGCCAAATTTCGTTCTTCTAGGTTAAACCGTTCGTTGGCAGTAACCAGTTTCATGTTGAGATTCCACTCTGTTTTCTCCTATAGGGATACATGTATTTGGAACTCTAAATCAAACACGGTTTGTGCTAGCTCTTTGACACTTGACAGAATAAAGCAGTTTCAAGTTCTATCTCTATGGTTTGTTTGCTGTTGATGTAGCCCTAAGCAGAGACTGGCGAGAATCACTTTCATGGAAAGGGCCTGCCAAGCTTCCAAAAAACTACGAGTTGCCTGAAATCTCAGCAAACACTTTTTCACCCAATCTTGATGATAGTTTCAGGTAATGATCAGTACACCAATCCCACTTGGCTCGCCAAATTTCGTTCTTCTAGGTTAAACCGTTCGTTGGCAGTAACCGGTTTCATTTTGAGGTTTCACTCTGTTTTCTCCTATAGTGATACATGTATTTGGAACTCTAAATCAAACACGGTTTGTGCTAGCTCTTTGAAACTTGACACAATAAAGCAGTTTCAAGTTCTATCTCTATGGTTTGTTTGCTGTTGATGTAGCCCTAAGCAGAGACTGGCGACAATCACTTTCATGGAAAGGGCCTGCCAAGCTTCCAAAAAACTACGAGTATCCTGAAATCTCAGCACACACTTTTTCACCCAATCTTGATGAAACTTTCAGGTAATGATCAGTACACCAATCCCACTGGGCTCGCCAAATTTCGTTCTTCTAGGTTAAACCGTTCGTTGGCAGTAACCGGTTTCATTTTGAGGTTTCACTCTGTTTTCTCCTATAGGGATACATGTATTTGGAACTCTAAATCAAACACGGTTTGTGCTAGCTCTTTGAAACTTGACACAATAAAGAAGTTTCAAGTTCTATCTCTATGGTTTGTTTGCTGTTGATGTAGCCCTAAGCAGAGACTGGCGAGAATCACTTTCATGGAAAGGGCCTGCCAAGCTTCCAAAAAACTACGAGTTTCCTGAAATCTCAGCAAACACTTTTTCACCCAATATTGATGAAACTTTCAGGTAATGATCAGTACACCAATCCCACTTGGCTCGCCAAATTTCGTTCTTCTAGGTTAAACCGTTCGTTGGCAGTAACCGGTTTCATTTTGAGGTTTCACTCTGTTTTCTCCTATAGGGATACATGTATTTGGAACTCTAAATCAAACACGGTTTGTGCTAGCTCTTTGAAACTTGACACAATAAAGCAGTTTCAAGTTCTATCTCTATGGTTTGTTTGCTGTTGATGTAGCCCTAAGCAGAGACTGGCGAGAATCACTTTCATGGAAAGGGCCTGCCACGCTTCCAAAAAACTACGAGTTGCCTGAAATCTCAGCACACACTTTTTCACCCAATCTTGATGAAACTTTCAGGTAATGATCAGTACACCAATCCCACTTGGCTCGCCAAATTTCGTTCTTCTAGATTAAACCGTTCGTTGGCAGTAACCGGTTTCATTTTGAGGTTTCACTCTGTTTTCTCCTATAGGGATACATGTATTTGGAAGTCTAAATCAAACACGGTTTGTGCTAGCTCTTTGAAACTTGACAGAATAAAGCAGTTTCAAGTTCTATCTCTATGGTTTGTTTGCTGTTGATGTAGCCCTAAGCAGAGACTGGCGAGAATCACTTTCATGGAAAGGGCCTGCCAAGCTTCCAAAAAACTACGAGTTGCCTGAAATCTCAGCACACACTTTTTCACCCAATCTTGATGAAACTTTCAGGTAATGATCAGTACACCAATCCCACTTGGCTCGCCAAATTTCGTTCTTCTTGGTTAAACTGTTCGTTGGCAGTAACCAGTTTCATGTTGAGATTTCACTCTGTTTTCTCCTATAGGGATACATGTATTTGGAACTCTAAATCAAACACGGTTTGTGCTAGCTCTTTGACACTTGACACAATAAAGCAGTTTCAAGTTCTATCTCTATGTTTTGTTTGCTGTTGATGTAGCCCTAAGCAGAGACTGGCGAGAATCACTTTCATGGAAAGGGCCTGCCAAGCTTCCAAAAAACTACGAGTTGCCTGAAATCTCAGCAAACACTTTTTCACCCAATCTTGATGAAACTTTCAGGTAATGATCAGTACACCAATCCCACTTGGCTCGCCAAATTTCGTTCTTCTAGGTTAAACCGTTCGTTGGCAGTAACCGGTTTCATTTTGAGGTTTCACTCTGTTTTCTCCTATAGTGATACATGTATTTGGAACTCTAAATCAAACACGGTTTGTGCTAGCTCTTTCAAACTTGACCCAATAAAGCCGTTTCAAGTTCTATCTCTATGGTTTGTTTGCTGTTGATGTAGCCCTAAGCAGAGACTGGCGAGAATCACTTTCATGGAAAGGGCCTGCCACGCTTCCAAAAAACTACGAGTTGCCTGAAATCTCAGCACACACTTTTTCACCCAATCTTGATGAAACTTTCAGGTAATGATCAGTACACCAATCCCACTTGGCTCGCCAAATTTCGTTCTTCTAGGTTAAACCGTTCGTTGGCAGTAACCGGTTTCATTTTGAGGTTTCACTCTGTTTTCTCCTATAGGGATACATGTATTTGGAAGTCTAAATCAAACACGGTTTGTGCTACCTCTTTGACACTTGACACAATAAAGCAGTTTCAAGTTCTATCTCTATGGTTTGTTTGCTGTTGATGTAGCCCTAAGCAGAGACTGGCGAGAATCACTTTCATGGAAAGGGCCTGCCAAGCTTCCAAAAAACTACGAGTTGCCTGAAATCTCAGCACACACTTTTTCACCCAATCTTGATGAAACTTTCAGGTAATGATCAGTACACCAATCCCACTTGGCTCGCCAAATTTCGTTCTTCTAGGTTAAACCGTTCGTTGGCAGTAACCAGTTTCATGTTGAGATTTCACTCTGTTTTCTCCTATAGGGATACATATATTTGGAACTCTAAATCAAACACGGTTTGTGCTAGCTCTTTGACACTTGACACAATAAAGCAGTTTCAAGTTCTATCTCTATGGTTTGTTTGCTGTTGATGTAGCCCTAAGCAGAGACTGGCGAGAATCACTTTCATGGAAAGGGCCTGCCAAGCTTCCAAAAAACTACGAGTTGCCTGAAATCTCAGCACACACTTTTTCACCCAATCTTGATGAAACTTTCAGGTAATGATCAGTACACCAATCCCACTTGGCTCGCCAAATTTCGTTCTTCTAGGTTAAACCGTTCGTTGGCAGTAACCGGTTTCATTTTGAGGTTTCACTCTGTTTTCTCCTATAGGGATACATGTATTTGGAAGTCTAAATCAAACACGGTTTGTGCTAGCTCTTTGAAACTTGACAGAATAAAGCAGTTTCAAGTTCTATCTCTATGGTTTGTTTGCTGTTGATGTAGCCCTAAGCAGAGACTGGCGAGAATCACTTTCATGGAAAGGGCCTGCCAAGCTTCCAAAAAACTACGAGTTGCCTGAAATCTCAGCACACACTTTTTCACCCAATCTTGATGAAACTTTCAGGTAATGATCAGTACACCAATCCCACTTGGCTCGCCAAATTTCGTTCTTCTAGGTTAAACCGTTCGTTGGCAGTAACCAGTTTCATGTTGAGATTTCACTCTGTTTTCTCCTATAGGGATACATGTATTTGGAACTCTAAATCAAACACGGTTTGTGCTAGCTCTTTGACACTTGACACAATAAAGCAGTTTCAAGTTCTATCTCTATGGTTTGTTTGCTGTTGATGTAGCCCTAAGCAGAGACTGGCGAGAATCACTTTCATGGAAAGGGCCTGCCAAGCTTCCAAAAAACTACGAGTTGCCTGAAATCTCAGCAAACACTTTATCACCCAATCTTGATGAAACTTTCAGGTAATGATCAGTACACCAATCCCACTTGGCTCGCCAAATTTCGTTCTTCTAGGTTAAACCGTTCGTTGGCAGTAACCGGTTTCATTTTGAGGTTTCACTCTGTTTTCTCCTATAGGGATACATGTATTTGGAACTCTAAATCAAACACGGTTTGTGCTAGCTCTTTGAAACTTGACACAATAAAGCAGTTTCACGTTCTATCTCTATGGTTTGTTTGCTGTTGATGTAGCCCTAAGCAGAGACTGGCGAGAATCACTTTCATGGAAAGGGCCTGCCACGCTTCCAAAAAACTACGAGTTGCCTGAAATCTCAGCACACACTTTTTCACCCAATCTTGATGAAACTTTCAGGTAATGATCAGTACACCAATCCCACTTGGCTCGCCAAATTTCGTTCTTCTAGGTTAAACCGTTCGTTGGCAGTAACCGGTTTCATTTTGAGGTTTCACTCTGTTTTCTCCTATAGGGATACATGTATTTGGAAGTCTAAATCAAACATGGTTTGTGCTAGCTCTTTGAAACTTGACAGAATAAAGCAGTTTCAAGTTCTATCTCTATGGTTTGTTTGCTGTTGATGTAGCCCTAAGCAGAGACTGGCGAGAATCACTTTCATGGAAAGGGCCTGCCAAGCTTCCAAAAAACTACGAGTTGCCTGAAATCTCAGCACACACTTTTTCACCCAATCTTGATGAAACTTTCAGGTAATGATCAGTACACCAATCCCACTTGGCTCGCCAAATTTCGTTCTTCTAGGTTAAACCGTTCGTTGGCAGTAACCGGTTTCATGTTGAGATTTCACTCTGTTTTCTCCTATAGGGATACATGTATTTGGAACTCTAAATCAAACACGGTTTGTGCTAGCTCTTTGACACTTGACACAATAAAGCAGTTTCAAGTTCTATCTCTATGGTTTGTTTGCTGTTGATGTAGCCCTAAGCAGAGACTGGCGAGAATCACTTTCATGGAAAGGGCCTGCCAAGCTTCCAAAAAACTACGAGTTGCCTGAAATCTCAGCAAACACTTTTTCACCCAATCTTGATGAAACTTTCAGGTAATGATCAGTACACCAATCCCACTTGGCTCGCCAAATTTCGTTCTTCTAGGTTAAACCGTTCGTTGGCAGTAACCGGTTTCATTTTGAGGTTTCACTCTGTTTTCTCCTATAGTGATACATGTATTTGGAACTCTAAATCAAACACGGTTTGTGCTAGCTCTTTCAAACTTGACCCAATAAAGCCGTTTCAAGTTCTATCTCTATGGTTTGTTTGCTGTTGATGTAGCCCTAAGCAGAGACTGGCGAGAATCACTTTCATGGAAAGGGCCTGCCACGCTTCCAAAAAACTACGAGTTGCCTGAAATCTCAGCACACACTTTTTCACCCAATCTTGATGAAACTTTCAGGTAATGATCAGTACACCAATCCCACTTGGCTCGCCAAATTTCGTTCTTCTAGGTTAAACCGTTCGTTGGCAGTAACCAGTTTCATGTTGAGATTTCACTCTGTTTTCTCCTATAGGGATACATGTATTTGGAACTCTAAATCAAACACGGTTTGTGCTAGCTCTTTGACACTTGACACAATAAAGCAGTTTCAAGTTCTATCTCTATGGTTTGTTTGCTGTTGATGTAGCCCTAAGCAGAGACTGGCGAGAATCACTTTCATGGAAAGGGCCTGCCAAGCTTCCAAAAAACTACGAGTTGCCTGAAATCTCAGCAAACACTTTATCACCCAATCTTGATGAAACTTTCAGGTAATGATCAGTACACCAATCCCACTTGGCTCGCCAAATTTCGTTCTTCTAGGTTAAACCGTTCGTTGGCAGTAACCGGTTTCATTTTGAGGTTTCACTCTGTTTTCTCCTATAGGGATACATGTATTTGGAAGTCTAAATCAAACACGGTTTGTGCTAGCTCTTTGAAACTTGACAGAATAAAGCAGTTTCAAGTTCTATCTCTATGGTTTGTTTGCTGTTGATGTAGCCCTAAGCAGAGACTGGCGAGAATCACTTTCATGGAAAGGGCCTGCCAAGCTTCCAAAAAACTACGAGTTGCCTGAAATCTCAGCACACACTTTTTCACCCAATCTTGATGAAACTTTCAGGTAATGATCAGTACACCAATCCCACTTGGCTCGCCAAATTTCGTTCTTCTAGGTTAAACCGTTCGTTGGCAGTAACCAGTTTCATGTTGAGATTTCACTCTGTTTTCTCCTATAGGGATACATGTATTTGGAACTCTAAATCAAACACGGTTTGTGCTAGCTCTTTGACACTTGACACAATAAAGCAGTTTCAAGTTCTATCTCTATGGTTTGTTTGCTGTTGATGTAGCCCTAAGCAGAGACTGGCGAGAATCACTTTCATGGAAAGGGCCTGCCAAGCTTCCAAAAAACTACGAGTTGCCTGAAATCTCAGCAAACACTTTATCACCCAATCTTGATGAAACTTTCAGGTAATGATCAGTACACCAATCCCACTTGGCTCGCCAAATTTCGTTCTTCTAGGTTAAACCGTTCGTTGGCAGTAACCGGTTTCATTTTGAGGTTTCACTCTGTTTTCTCCTATAGGGATACATGTATTTGGAACTCTAAATCAAACACGGTTTGTGCTAGCTCTTTGAAACTTGACACAATAAAGCAGTTTCACGTTCTATCTCTATGGTTTGTTTGCTGTTGATGTAGCCCTAAGCAGAGACTGGCGAGAATCACTTTCATGGAAAGGGCCTGCCACGCTTCCAAAAAACTACGAGTTGCCTGAAATCTCAGCACACACTTTTTCACCCAATCTTGATGAAACTTTCAGGTAATGATCAGTACACCAATCCCACTTGGCTCGCCAAATTTCGTTCTTCTAGGTTAAACCGTTCGTTGGCAGTAACCGGTTTCATTTTGAGGTTTCACTCTGTTTTCTCCTATAGGGATACATGTATTTGGAAGTCTAAATCAAACACGGTTTGTGCTAGCTCTTTGAAACTTGACAGAATAAAGCAGTTTCAAGTTCTATCTCTATGGTTTGTTTGCTGTTGATGTAGCCCTAAGCAGAGACTGGCGAGAATCACTTTCATGGAAAGGGCCTGCCAAGCTTCCAAAAAACTACGAGTTGCCTGAAATCTCAGCACACACTTTTTCACCCAATCTTGATGAAACTTTCAGGTAATGATCAGTACACCAATCCCACTTGGCTCGCCAAATTTCGTTCTTCTAGGTTAAACCGTTCGTTGGCAGTAACCGGTTTCATGTTGAGATTTCACTCTGTTTTCTCCTATAGGGATACATGTATTTGGAACTCTAAATCAAACACGGTTTGTGCTAGCTCTTTGACACTTGACACAATAAAGCAGTTTCAAGTTCTATCTCTATGGTTTGTTTGCTGTTGATGTAGCCCTAAGCAGAGACTGGCGAGAATCACTTTCATGGAAAGGGCCTGCCAAGCTTCCAAAAACTACGAGTTGCCTGAAATCTCAGCAAACACTTTTTCACCCAATCTTGATGAAACTTTCAGGTAATGATCAGTACACCAATCCCACTTGGCTCGCCAAATTTCGTTCTTCTAGGTTAAACCGTTCGTTGGCAGTAACCGGTTTCATTTTGAGGTTTCACTCTGTTTTCTCCTATAGTGATACATGTATTTGGAACTCTAAATCAAACACGGTTTGTGCTAGCTCTTTGACACTTGACACAATAAAGCAGTTTCAAGTTCTATCTCTATGGTTTGTTTGCTGTTGATGTAGCCCTAAGCAGAGACTGGCGAGAATCACTTTCATGGAAAGGGCCTGGCAAGCTTCCAAAAAACTACGAGTTGCCTGAAATCTCAGCACACACTTTTTCACCCAATCTTGATGACACTTTCAGGTAATGATCAGTACACCAATCCCACTTGGCTCGCCAAATTTCGTTCTTCTAGGTTAAATTGTTCGTTGGCAGTAACCCGTTCCATTTTGAGGTTTCACTCTGTTTTCTCCTATAGGGATACATGTATTTGGAAGTCTAAATCAAACACGGTTTGTGCTAGCTCTTTGAAACTTGCTTGACACAATAAAGCAGTTTCAAGTTCTATCTCTATGGTTTGTTTGCTGTTGATGTAGCTCTAAGCAGAGTCTGGCGAGAATCACTTTCATGGAAAGGGCCTGCCAAGCTTCCAAAAAACTACGAGTTGCCTGGAATCTCAGCACACACTTTTTCACCCAATATTGATGAAACTTTCAGGTAACGATCAGTACACCAATCCCACTTGGCTCGCCAAATTTCGTTCTTCTAGGTTAATCCGTTCGTTGGCAGTAACCAGTTTCATTTTGAGGTTTCACTCTGTTTTCTCCTATAGGGATACATGTATTTGGAACTCTAAATCAAACACGGTTTGTGCTAGCTCTTTGAAACTTGACACAATAAAGCAGTTTCATGTTCTATCTCTATGGTTTGTTTGCTGTTGATGTAGCCCTAAGCAGAGACTGGCGAGAATCACTTTCATGGAAAGGGCCTGCCAAGCTTCCAAAAAACTACGAGTTGCCTGAAATCTCAGCAAACACTTTTTCACCCAATCTTGATGAAACTTTCAGGTAATGATCAGTACACCAATCCCACTTGGCTCGCCAAATTTGGTTCTTCTAGGTTAAACCGTTCGTTGGCAGTAACCAGTTTCATTTTGAGGTTTCACTCTGTTTTCTCCTATAGGGATACATGTATTTGGAACTCTAAATCAAACACGGTTTGTGCTAGCTCTTTGAAACTTGACACAATAAAGCAGTTTCACGTTCTATCTCTATGGTTTGTTTGCTGTTGATGTAGCCCTAAGCAGAGACTGGCGAGAATTACTTTCATGGAAAGGGCCTGCCAAGCTTCCAAAAAACTACGAATTTCCTGAAATCTCAGCAAACACTTTTTCACCCAATCTTGATGAAACTTTCAGGTAATGATCAGTACACCAATCCCACTTGGCTCGCCAAATTTCGTTATTCTAGGTTAAACCGTTCGTTGGCAGTAACCGGTTTCATTTTGAGGTTTCACTCTGTTTTCTCCTATAGGGATACATGTATTTGGAAGTCTAAATCAAACACGGTTTGTGCTAGCTCTTTGAAACTTGACACAATTAAGCAGTTTCAAGTTCTATCTCTATGGTTTGTTTGCTGTTGATGTAGCCCTAAGCAGAGACTGGCGAGAATCACTTTCATGGAAAGGGCCTGCCACGCTTCCAAAAAACTACGAGTTGCCTGAAATCTCAGCACACACTTTTTCACCCAATCTTGATGAAACTTTCAGGTAATGATCACTACACCAATCCCACTTGGCTCGCCAAATTTCGTTCTTCTAGGTTAAACCGTTCGTTGGCAGTAACCGGTTTCATTTTGAGGTTTCACTCTGTTTTCTCCTATAGGGATACATGTATTTGGAACTCTAAATCAAACACGGTTTGTGCTAGCTCTTTGAAACTTGACACAATAAAGCAGTTTCAAGTTCTATCTCTATGGTTTGTTTGCTGTTGATGTAGCCCTAAGCAGAGACTGGCGAGAATCACTTTCATGGAAAGGGCCTGCCAAGCTTCCAAAAAACTACGAGTTGCCTGAAATCTCAGCCAACACTTTTTCACCCAATCTTGATGAAACTTTCAGGTAATGATCAGTACACCAATCCCACTTGGCTCGCCAAATTTCGTTCTTCTAGGTTAAATTGTTCGTTGGCAGTAACCCGTTCCATTTTGAGGTTTCACTCTGTTTTCTCCTATAGGGATACATGTATTTGGAAGTCTAAATCAAACACGGTTTGTGTTAGCTCTTTGAAACTTGCTTGACACAATAAAGCAGTTTCAAGTTCTATCTCTATGGTTTGTTTGCTGTTGATGTAGCTCTAAGCAGAGTCTGGCGAGAATCACTTTCATGGAAAGGGCCTGCCAAGCTTCCAAAAAACTACGAGTTGCCTGGAATCTCAGCACACACTTTTTCACCCAATATAGATGAAACTTTCAGGTAACGATCAGTACACCAATCCCACTTGGCTCGCCAAATTTCGTTCTTCTAGGTTAATCCGTTCGTTGGCAGTAACCAGTTTCATTTTGAGGTTTCACTCTGTTTTCTCCTATAGGGATACATGTATTTGGAACTCTAAATCAAACACGGTTTGTGCTAGCTCTTTGAAACTTGACACAATAAAGCAGTTTCAAGTTCTATCTCTATGGTTTGTTTGCTGTTGATGTAGCCCTAAGCAGAGACTGGCGAGAATCACTTTCATGGAAAGGGCCTGCCAAGCTTCCAAAAAACTACGAGTTGCCTGAAATCTCAGCAAACACTTTTTCACCCACTCTTGATGAAACTTTCAGGTAATGATCAGTACACCAATCCCACTTGGCTCGCCAAATTTCGTTGTTCTAGGTTAAACCGTTCGTTGGCAGTAACCGGTTTCATTTTGAGGTTTCACTCTGTTTTCTCCTATAGGGATACATGTATTTGGAACTCTAAATCAAACACGGTTTGTGCTAGCTCTTTGAAACTTGACACAATAAAGCAGTTTCAAGTTCTATCTCTATGGTTTGTTTGCTGTTTATGTAGCCCAAAGCAGAGACTGGGGAGAATCACTTTCATGGAAATGGCCTGCCAAGCTTCCAAAAAACTACGAGTTGCCTGAAATCTCAGCACACACTTTTTCACCCAATTTGATGAAACTTTCAGGTAAGAATCAGTACACCAATCCCACTTGGCTCGCCAAATTTCGTTCTTCTAGGTTAAACCGTTCGTTGGCAGTAACCGGTTTCATTTTGAGGTTTCACTCTGTTTTTCAGTATCGGGATACATGTATTTGAAAGGCTAAATCAAACATGGTTTGTGCTAGCTCTTTGAAACTTGACACAATAAAGCAGTTTCAAGTTCTATCTCTATGGTTTGTTTGCTGTTGATGTAGCCCTAAGCAGAGACTGGCGAGAATCACTTTCATGGAAAGGGCCTGCCAAGCTTCCAAAAAACTACGAGTTGCCTGACATCTCAGCAAACACTTTTTCACCCAATCTTGATGAAACTTCCAGGTAATGATCAGTACACCAATCCCACTTGGCTCTCCAAATTTCGTTCTTCTAGTTTAAACCGTTCATTGGCAGTATCCGGTTTCATTTTGAGGTTTCACTCTGTTTTCTCCTATAGGGATACATGTATTTGGAACTCTAAATCAAACATGGTTTGTGCTAGCTCTTTGAAACTTGACACAATAAAGCAGTTTCAAGTTCTATCTCTATGGTTTGTTTGCTGTTGATGTAGCCCTAAGCAGAGACTGGCGAGAATCACTTTCATGGAAAGGGCCTGCCAAGCTTCCAAAAAACTACGAGTTGCCTGAAATCTCAGCAAACACTTTTTCACCCGATCTTGATGAAACTTTCAGGTAATGATCAGTACACCAATCCCACTTGGCTCGCCAAATTTCGTTCTTCTAGGTTAAACTGTTCGTTGGCAGTAACCGGTTTCATTTTGAGTTTTCACTCTGTTTTCTCCTATAGGGATACATGTATTTGGAAGTCTAAATCAAACACGGTTTGTGCTAGCTCTTTGAAACTTGCTTGACACAATAAAGCAGTTTCAAGTTCTATCTCTATGGTTTGTTTGCTGTTGATGTAGCCCTAAGCAGAGACTGGCGAGAATCACTTTCATGGAAAGGGCCTGCCAAGCTTCCAAAAAACTACGAGTTGCCTGAAATCTCAGCACACACTTTTTCACCCAATCTTGATGAAACTTTCAGGTAATGATCAGTACACCAATCCCACTTGGCTCGCCAAATTTCGTTCTTCTAGGTTAAACCGTTCGTTGGCAGTAACCGGTTTCATTTTGAGGTTTCACTCTGTTTTCTCCTATAGGGATACATGTATTTGGAACTCTAAATCAAACACGGTTTGTGCTAGCTCTTTGAAACTAGACACAATAAAGCAGTTTCAAGTTCTGTCTCTATGGTTTGTTTGCTGTTGATGTAGCCCAAAGCAGAGACTGGCGAGAATCACTTACATGGAAAGGGCCTGCCAAGCTTCCAAAAAACTACGAGTTGCCTGAAATCTCAGCACAAACTTTTTCACCCAATTTGATGAAACTTTCAGGTAAGGATCAGTACACCAATCCCACTTGGCTCGCCAAATTTCGTTCTTCTAGGTTAAACCGTTCGTTGGCAGTAACCGGTTTCATTTTGAGGTTTCACTCTGTTTTCTCCTATAGTGATACATGTATTTGGAACTCTAAATCAAACACGGTTTGTGCTAGCTCTTTCAAACTTGACCCAATAAATCCGTTTCAAGTTCTATCTCTATGGTTTGTTTGCTGTTGATGTAGCCCTAAGCAGTTACTGGCGAGAATCACTTTCATGGAAAGGGCCTGCCAAGCTTCCAAAAAAATACGAGTTGCCTGAAATCTCAGCACACACTTTTTCACCCAATCTTGATTAAACTTTCAGGTAATGATCAGTACACCAATCCCACTTGGCTCGCCAAATTTCGTTCTTCTAGGTTAAACCGTTCGTTGGCAGTAACCGGTTTCATTTTGAGGTTTCACTCTGTTTTTCAGTATCGGGATACATGTATTTGAAAGTCTAAATCAAACATGGTTTGTGCTAGCTCTTTGAAACTTGACACAATAAAGCAGTTTCAAGTTCTATCTCTATGGTTTGTTTGCTGTTGATGTAGCCCAAAGCAGAGACTGGCGAGAATCACTTTCATGGAAAGGGCCTGCCAAGCTTCCAAAAAACTACGAGTTTCCTGACATCTCAGCAAACACTTTTTCACCCAATCTTGATAAAACATTCAGGTAATGATCAGTACACCAATCCCACTTGGCTCTCCAAATTTCGTTCTTCTAGTTTAAACCGTTCGTTGGCAGTATCCGGTTTCATTTTGAGGTTTCACTCTGTTTTCTCCTATAGGGATACATGTATTTGGAACTCTAAATCAAACATGGTTTGTGCTAGCTCTTTGAAACTTGACAGAATAAAGCAGTTTCAAGTTCTATCTTTATGGTTTGTTTGCTGTTGATGTAGCCCTAAGCAGAGACTGGCGAGAATCACTTTCATGGAAAGGGCCTGCCAAGCTTCCAAAAAACTACGAGTTGCCTGAAATCTCAGCAAACACTTTTTCACCCGAACTTGATGAAACTTTCAGGTAATGATCAGTACACCAATCCCACTTGGCTCGCCAAATTTCGTTCTTCTAGGTTAAACTGTTCGTTGGCAGTAACCGGTTTCATTTTGAGGTTTCACTCTGTTTTCTCCTATAGGGATACATGTATTTGGAAGTCTAAATCAAACACGGTTTGTGCTAGCTCTTTGAAACTTGCTTGACACAATAAAGTAGTTTCAAGTTCTATCTCTATGGTTTGTTTGCTGTTGATGTAGCCCTAAGCAGAGACTGGCGAGAATCACTTTCATGGAAAGGGCCTGCCAAGCTTCCAAAAAACTATGAGTTGCCTGAAATCTCAGCACACACTTTTTCACCCAATCTTGATGAAACTTTCAGGTAATGATCAGTACACCAATCCCACTTGGCTCGCCAAATTTCGTTCTTCTAGGTTAAACCGTTCGTTGGCAGTAACCGGTTTCATTTTGAGGTTTCACTCTGTTTTCTCCTATAGGGATACATGTATTTGGAACTCTAAATCAAACACGGTTTGTGCTAGCTCTTTGAAACTTGACACAATAAAGCAGTTTCAAGTTCTATCTCTATGGTTTGTTTGCTGTTTATGTAGCCCAAAGCAGAGACTGGGGAGAATCACTTTCATGGAAATGGCCTGCCAAGCTTCCAAAAAACTACGAGTTGCCTGAAATCTCAGCACACACTTTTTCACCCAATTTGATGAAACTTTCAGGTAAGAATCAGTACACCAATCCCACTTGGCTCGCCAAATTTCGTTCTTCTAGGTTAAACCGTTCGTTGGCAGTAACCGGTTTCATTTTGAGGTTTCACTCTGTTTTTCAGTATCGGGATACATGTATTTGAAAGGCTAAATCAAACATGGTTTGTGCTAGCTCTTTGAAACTTGACACAATAAAGCAGTTTCAAGTTCTATCTCTATGGTTTGTTTGCTGTTGATGTAGCCCTAAGCAGAGACTGGCGAGAATCACTTTCATGGAAAGGGCCTGCCAAGCTTCCAAAAAACTACGAGTTGCCTGACATCTCAGCAAACACTTTTTCACCCAATCTTGATGAAACTTCCAGGTAATGATCAGTACACCAATCCCACTTGGCTCTCCAAATTTCGTTCTTCTAGTTTAAACCGTTCATTGGCAGTATCCGGTTTCATTTTGAGGTTTCACTCTGTTTTCTCCTATAGGGATACATGTATTTGGAACTCTAAATCAAACATGGTTTGTGCTAGCTCTTTGAAACTTGACACAATAAAGCAGTTTCAAGTTCTATCTCTATGGTTTGTTTGCTGTTGATGTAGCCCTAAGCAGAGACTGGCGAGAATCACTTTCATGGAAAGGGCCTGCCAAGCTTCCAAAAAACTACGAGTTGCCTGAAATCTCAGCAAACACTTTTTCACCCGATCTTGATGAAACTTTCAGGTAATGATCAGTACACCAATCCCACTTGGCTCGCCAAATTTCGTTCTTCTAGGTTAAACTGTTCGTTGGCAGTAACCGGTTTCATTTTGAGTTTTCACTCTGTTTTCTCCTATAGGGATACATGTATTTGGAAGTCTAAATCAAACACGGTTTGTGCTAGCTCTTTGAAACTTGCTTGACACAATAAAGCAGTTTCAAGTTCTATCTCTATGGTTTGTTTGCTGTTGATGTAGCCCTAAGCAGAGACTGGCGAGAATCACTTTCATGGAAAGGGCCTGCCAAGCTTCCAAAAAACTACGAGTTGCCTGAAATCTCAGCACACACTTTTTCACCCAATCTTGATGAAACTTTCAGGTAATGATCAGTACACCAATCCCACTTGGCTCGCCAAATTTCGTTCTTCTAGGTTAAACCGTTCGTTGGCAGTAACCGGTTTCATTTTGAGGTTTCACTCTGTTTTCTCCTATAGGGATACATGTATTTGGAACTCTAAATCAAACACGGTTTGTGCTAGCTCTTTGAAACTAGACACAATAAAGCAGTTTCAAGTTCTGTCTCTATGGTTTGTTTGCTGTTGATGTAGCCCAAAGCAGAGACTGGCGAGAATCACTTACATGGAAAGGGCCTGCCAAGCTTCCAAAAAACTACGAGTTGCCTGAAATCTCAGCACAAACTTTTTCACCCAATTTGATGAAACTTTCAGGTAAGGATCAGTACACCAATCCCACTTGGCTCGCCAAATTTCGTTCTTCTAGGTTAAACCGTTCGTTGGCAGTAACCGGTTTCATTTTGAGGTTTCACTCTGTTTTCTCCTATAGTGATACATGTATTTGGAACTCTAAATCAAACACGGTTTGTGCTAGCTCTTTCAAACTTGACCCAATAAATCCGTTTCAAGTTCTATCTCTATGGTTTGTTTGCTGTTGATGTAGCCCTAAGCAGTTACTGGCGAGAATCACTTTCATGGAAAGGGCCTGCCAAGCTTCCAAAAAAATACGAGTTGCCTGAAATCTCAGCACACACTTTTTCACCCAATCTTGATTAAACTTTCAGGTAATGATCAGTACACCAATCCCACTTGGCTCGCCAAATTTCGTTCTTCTAGGTTAAACCGTTCGTTGGCAGTAACCGGTTTCATTTTGAGGTTTCACTCTGTTTTTCAGTATCGGGATACATGTATTTGAAAGTCTAAATCAAACATGGTTTGTGCTAGCTCTTTGAAACTTGACACAATAAAGCAGTTTCAAGTTCTATCTCTATGGTTTGTTTGCTGTTGATGTAGCCCAAAGCAGAGACTGGCGAGAATCACTTTCATGGAAAGGGCCTGCCAAGCTTCCAAAAAACTACGAGTTTCCTGACATCTCAGCAAACACTTTTTCACCCAATCTTGATAAAACATTCAGGTAATGATCAGTACACCAATCCCACTTGGCTCTCCAAATTTCGTTCTTCTAGTTTAAACCGTTCGTTGGCAGTATCCGGTTTCATTTTGAGGTTTCACTCTGTTTTCTCCTATAGGGATACATGTATTTGGAACTCTAAATCAAACATGGTTTGTGCTAGCTCTTTGAAACTTGACAGAATAAAGCAGTTTCAAGTTCTATCTTTATGGTTTGTTTGCTGTTGATGTAGCCCTAAGCAGAGACTGGCGAGAATCACTTTCATGGAAAGGGCCTGCCAAGCTTCCAAAAAACTACGAGTTGCCTGAAATCTCAGCAAACACTTTTTCACCCGATCTTGATGAAACTTTCAGGTAATGATCAGTACACCAATCCCACTTGGCTCGCCAAATTTCGTTCTTCTAGGTTAAACTGTTCGTTGGCAGTAACCGGTTTCATTTTGAGGTTTCACTCTGTTTTCTCCTATAGGGATACATGTATTTGGAAGTCTAAATCAAACACGGTTTGTGCTAGCTCTTTGAAACTTGCTTGACACAATAAAGTAGTTTCAAGTTCTATCTCTATGGTTTGTTTGCTGTTGATGTAGCCCTAAGCAGAGACTGGCGAGAATCACTTTCATGGAAAGGGCCTGCCAAGCTTCCAAAAAACTATGAGTTGCCTGAAATCTCAGCACACACTTTTTCACCCAATCTTGATGAAACTTTCAGGTAATGATCAGTACACCAATCCCACTTGGCTCGCCAAATTTCGTTCTTCTAGGTTAAACCGTTCGTTGGCAGTAACCGGTTTCATTTTGAGGTTTCACTCTGTTTTCTCCTATAGGGATACATGTATTTGGAACTCTAAATCAAACACGGTTTGTGCTAGCTCTTTGAAACTTGACACAATAAAGCAGTTTCAAGTTCTATCTCTATGGTTTGTTTGCTGTTGATGTAGCCCAAAGCAGAGACTGGCGAGAATCACTTTCATGGAAAGGGCCTGCCAAGCTTCCAAAAAACTACGAGTTGCCTGAAATCTCAGCACAAACTTTTTCACCCAATTTGATGAAACTTTCAGGTAAGGATCAGTACACCAATCCCACTTGGCTCGCCAAATTTCGTTCTTCTAGGTTAAACCGTTCGTTGGCAGTAACCGGTTTCATTTTGAGGTTTCACTCTGTTTTCTCCTATAGGGATACATGTATTTGGAACTCTAAATCAAACACGGTTTGTGCTAGCTCTTTCAAACTTGACCCAATAAAGCCTTTTCAAGTTCTATCTCTATGGTTTGTTTGCTGTTGATGTAGCCCTAAGCAGAGACTGGCGAGAATCACTTTCATGGAAAGGGCCTGCCAAGCTTCCAAAAAACTACGAGTTGCCTGAAATCTCAGCACACACTTTTTCACCCAATCTTGATGAAACTTTCAGGTAATGATCAGTACACCAATCCCACTTGGCTCGCCAAATTTCGTTCTTCTAGGTTAAACCGTTCGTTGGCAGTAACCGGTTTCATTTTGAGGTTTCACTCTGTTTTCTCCTATAGGGATACATGTATTTTGAAGTCTAAATCAAACACGGTTTGTGCTAGCTCTTTGAAACTTGACACAATAAAGCAGTTTCAAGTTCTATCTCTATGGTTTGTTTGCTGTTGATGTAGCCCTAAGCAGAGACTGGCGATAATCACTTTCATGGAAAGGGCCTGCCAAGCTTCCAAAAAACTACGAGTTGCCTGAAATCTCAGCACACACTTTTTCACCCAATCTTGATGAAACTTTCAGGTAATGATCAGTACACCAATCCCACTTCGCTCGCCAAATTTCGTTCTTCTAGGTTAAACCGTTTGTTGGCAGTAACCGGTTTCATTTTGAGGTTTCACTCTGTTTTCTCCTATAGGGATACATGTATTTGGAACTCTAAATCAAACACGGTTTGTGCTAGCTCTTTGAAACTTGACACAATAAAGCAGTTTCAAGTTCTATCTCTATGGTTTGTTTGCTGTTGATGTAGCCCTAAGCAGAGACTGGCGAGAATCACTTTCATGGAAAGGGCCTGCCAAGCTTCCAAAAAACTACGAGTTGCCTGAAATCTCAGCACACACTTTTTCACCCAATCTTGATGACACTTTCAGGTAATGATCAGTACACCAATCCCACTTGGCTCGCCAAATTTCGTTCTTCTAGGTTAAACCGTTCGTTGGCAGTAACCGGTTTCATTTTGAGGTTTCACTCTGTTTTCTCCTATAGGGATACATGTATTTGGAACTCTAAATCAAACACGGTTTGTGCTAGCTCTTTGAAACTTGACACAATAAAGCAGTTTCAAGTTCTATCTCTATGGTTTGTTTGCTGTTGATGTAGCCCAAAGCAGAGACTGGCGAGAATCACTTTCATGGAAAGGGCCTGCCAAGCTTCCAAAAAACTACGAGTTGCCTGAAATCTCAGCACACACTTTTTCACCCAATCTTGATGAAACTTTCAGGTAACGATCAGTACACCAATCCCACTTGGCTCGCCAAATTTCGTTCTTCTAGGTTAAACCGTTCGTTGGCAGTAACCGGTTTCATTTTGAGGTTTCACTCTCTTTTCTCCTATAGGGATACATGTATTTGGAACTCTAAATCAAACACGGTTTGTGCTAGCTCTTTGAAACTTGACACAATAAAGCAGTTTCAAGTTCTATCTCTATGGTTTGTTTGCTGTTGATGTAGCCCAAAGCAGAGACTGGCGAGAATCACTTTCATGGAAAGGGCCTGCCAAGCTTCCAAAAAACTACGAGTTGCCTGAAATCTCAGCACACACTTTTTCACCCAATTTGATGAAACTTTCAGGTAAGGATCAGTACACCAATCCCACTTGGCTCGCCAAATTTCGTTCTTCTAGGTTAAACCGTTCGTTGGCAGTAACCGGTTTCATTTTGAGGTTTCACTCTGTTTTTCAGTATCGGGATACATGTATTTGAAAGTCTAAATCAAACATGGTTTGTGCTAGCTCTTTGAAACTTGACACAATAAAGCAGTTTCAAGTTCTATCTCTATGGTTTGTTTGCTGTTGATGTAGCCCTAAGCAGAGACTGGCGAGAATCACTTTCATGGAAAGGGCCTTCCAAGCTTCCAAAAAACTACGAGTTGCCTGACATCTCAGCAAACACTTTTTCACCCAATCTTGATAAAACTTTCAGGTAATGATCAGTACACCAATCCCACTTGGCTCTCCAAATTTCGTTCTTCTAGTTTAAACTGTTCGTTGGCAGTATCCGGTTTCATTTTGAGGTTTCACTCTGTTTTCTCCTATAGGGATACATGTATTTGGAACTCTAAATCAAACATGGTTTGTGCTAGCTCTTTGAAACTTGACAGAATAAAGCAGTTTCAAGTTCTATCTTTATGGTTTGTTTGCTGTTGATGTAGCCCTAAGCAGAGACTGGCGAGAATCACTTTCATGGAAAGGGCCTGCCAAGCTTCCAAAAAACTACGAGTTGCCTGAAATCTCAGCAAACACTTTTTCACCCGATCTTGATGAAACTTTCAGGTAATGATCAGTACACCAATCCCACTTGGCTCGCCAAATTTCGTTCTTCTAGGTTAAACCGTTCGTTGGCAGTAACCGGTTTCATTTTGAGGTTTCACTCTGTTTTCTCCTATAGGGATACATGTATTTGGAAGTCTAAATCAAACACGGTTTGTGCTAGCTCTTTGAAACTTGCTTGACACAATAAAGTAGTTTCAAGTTCTATCTCTATGGTTTGTTTGCTGTTGATGTAGCCCTAAGCAGAGACTGGCGAGAATCACTTTCATGGAAAGGGCCTGCCAAGCTTCCAAAAAACTACGAGTTGCCTGAAATCTCAGCACACACTTTTTCACCCAATCTTGATGAAACTTTCAGGTAATGATCAGTACACCAATCCCACTTGGCTCGCCAAATTTCGTTCTTCTAGGTTAAACCGTTCCTTGGCAGTAACCGGTTACATTTTGAGGTTTCACTCTGTTTTCTCCTATAGGGATACATGTATTTGGAACTCTAAATCAAACACGGTTTGTGCTAGCTCTTTGAAACTTGACACAATAAAGCACTTTCAAGTTCTATCTCTATGGTTTGTTTGCTGTTGTTGTAGCCCAAAGCAGAGACTGGCGAGAATCACTTTCATGGAAAGGGCCTGCCAAGCTTCCAAAAAACTACGAGTTGCCTGAAATCTCAGCACAAACTTTTTCACCCAATTTGATGAAACTTTCAGGTAAGGATCAGTACACCAATCCCACTTGGCTCGCCAAATTTCGTTCTTCTAGGTTAAACCGTTCGTTGGCAATAACCGGTTTCATTTTGAGGTTTCACTCTGTTTTCTCCTATAGGGATACATGTATTTGGAACTCTAAATCAAACACGGTTTGTGCTAGCTCTTTCAAACTTGACCCAATAAAGCCTTTTCAAGTTCTATCTCTATGGTTTGTTTGCTGTTGATGTAGCCCTAAGCAGAGACTGGCGAGAATCACTTTCATGGAAAGGGCCTGCCAAGCTTCCAAAAAACTACGAGTTGCCTGAAATCTCAGCACACACTTTTTCACCCAATCTTGATGAAACTTTCAGGTAATGATCAGTACACCAATCCCACTTGGCTCGCCAAATTTCGTTCTTCTAGGTTAAACCGTTCGTTGGCAGTAACCGGTTTCATTTTGAGGTTTCACTCTGTTTTCTCCTATAGGGATACATGTATTTGGAAGTCTAAATCAAACACGGTTTGTGCTAGCTCTTTGAAACGTGCTTGACACAATAAAGCAGTTTCAAGTTTTATCTCTATGGTTTGTTTGCTGTTGATGTAGCCCTAAGCAGAGACTGGCGATAATCACTTTCATGGAAAGGGCCTGCCAAGCTTCCAAAAAACTACGAGTTGCCTGAAATCTCAGCACACACTTTTTCACCCAATCTTGATGAAACTTTCAGGTAATGATCAGTACACCAATCCCACTTGGCTCGCCAAATTTCGTTCTTCTAGGTTAAACCGTTCGTTGGCAGTAACCGGTTTCATTTTGAGGTTTCACTCTGTTTTCTCCTATAGGGATACATGTATTGGGAACTCTAAATCAAACACGGTTTGTGCTAGCTCTTTGAAACTTGACCCAATAAAGCAGTTTCAAGTTCTATCTCTATGGTTTGTTTGCTGTTGATGTAGCCCTAAGCAGAGACTGGCGAGAATCACTTTCATGGAAAGGGCCTGCCAAGCTTCCAAAAAACTATGAGTTGCCTGAAATCTCAGCACACACTTTTTCACCCAATCTGGATGACACTTTCAGGTAATGATCAGTACACCAATCCCACTTGGCTCGCCAAATTTCGTTCTTCTAGGTTAAACCGTTCGTTGGCAGTAACCGGTTTCATTTTGAGGTTTCACTCTGTTTTCTCCTATAGGGATACATGTATTTGGAACTCTAAATCAAACACGGTTTGTGCTAGCTCTTTGAAACTTGACACAATAAAGCAATTTCAAGTTCTATCTCTATGGTTTGTTTGCTGTTGATGTAGCCCTAAGCAGAGACTGGCGAGAATCACTTTCATGAAAAGGGCCTGCCAAGTTTCCAAAAAACTACGAGTTGCCTGAAATCTCAGCACACACTTTTTCACCCAATCTTGATGAAACTTTCAGGTAATGATCAGTACACCAATCCCACTTGGCTCGCCAAATTTCGTTCTTCTAGGTTAAACCGTTCGTTGGCAGTAACCGGTTTCATTTTGAGGTTTCACTCTGTTTTCTCCTATAGGGATACATGTATTTGGAACTCTAAATCAAACACGGTTTGTGCTAGCTCTTTGAAACTTGACACAATAAAGCAGTTTCAAGTTCTATCTCTATGGTTTGTTTGCTGTTGATGTAGCCCAAAGCAGAGACTGGCGAGAATCACTTTCATGGAAAGGGCCTGCCAAGCTTCCAAAAAACTACGAGTTGCCTGAAATCTCAGCACACACTTTTTCACCCAATTTGATGAAACTTTCAGGTAAGGATCAGTACACCAATCCCACTTGGCTCGCCAAATTTCGTTCTTCTAGGTTAAACCGTTCGTTGGCAGTAACCGGTTTCATTTTGAGGTTTCACTCTGTTTTCTCCTATAGGGATACATGTATTTGGAACTCTATATCAAACACGGTTTGTGCTAGCTCTTTCAAACTTGACCCAATAAAGCCGTTTCAAGTTCTATCTCTATGGTTTGTTTGCTGTTGATTTAGCCCTAAGCAGAGACTGGCGACAATCACTTCATGGAAAGGGCCTGCCAAGCTTCCAAAAAACTACGAGTTGCCTGAAATCTCAGCACACACTTTTTCACCCAATCTTGATGAAACTTTCAGTTAATGATCAGTACACCAATCCCACTTGGCTCGCCAAATTTCGTTCTTCTAGGTTAAAACCGTTCGTTGGCAGTAACCGGTTTCATTTTGAGGTTTCACTCTGTTTTCTCCTATAGGGATACATGTATTTGGAACTCTAAATCAAACACGGTTTGTGCTAGCTCTTTGAAACTTGACACAATAAAGCAGTTTCAAGTTCTATCTCTATGGTTTGTTTGCTGTTTATGTAGCCCAAAGCAGAGACTGGCGAGAATCACTTTCATGGAAAGGGCCTGCCAAGCTTCCAAAAAACTACGAGTTGCCTGAAATCTCAGCACACACTTTTTCACCCAATTTTGATGAAACTTTCAGGTAAGAATCAGTACACCAATCCCACTTGGCTCGCCAAATTTCGTTCTTCTAGGTTAAACCGTTCGTTGGCAGTAACCGGTTTAATTTTGAGGTTTCACTCTGTTTTTCAGTATAGGGATACATGTATTTGAAAGTCTAAATCAAACACGGTTTGTGCTAGCTCTTTGAAACTTGACACAATAAAGCAGTTTCAAGTTCTATCTCTATGGTTTGTTTGCTGTTTATGTAGCCCTATGCAGAGACTGGCGAGAATCACTTTCATGGAAAGGGCCTGCCAAGCTTCCAAAAAACTACGAGTTGCCTGAAATCTCAGCAAACACTTTTTCACCCAATCTTGAAGATACTTTAGGTAATGATCAGTACACGAATCCCACTTGGCTCGCCAAATTTCGTTCTTCTAGGTTAAACCGTTCGTTGGCAGTAACCGGTTTCATTTTGAGGTTTCACTCTCTTTTCTCCTAAAGGGATACATGTATTTGGAACTCTGAATCAAACACGGTTTGTGCTAGCTCTTTGAAACTTGACACAATAAAGCAGTTTCAAGTTCTATCTCTATGGTTTGTTTGCTGTTGATGTAGCCCTAAGCAGAGACTGGCGAGAATCACTTTCATGGAAAGGGCCTGCCAAGCTTCCAAAAAACTACGAGTTGCCTGACATCTCAGCAAACACTTTTTCACCCAATCTTGATGAAACTTTCAGGTAATGATCAGTACACCAAATCCCACTTGGCTCGCCAAATTTCGTTCTTCTAGGTTAAACCGTTCGTTGGCAGTATCCGGTTTCATTTTGAGGTTTCACTCTGTTTTCTCCTATAGGGATACATGTATTTGGAACTCTAAATCAAACATGGTTTGTGCAAGCTCTTTGAAACTGACAGAATAAAGCAGTTTCAAGTTCTATCTCTATGGTTTGTTTGCTGTTGATGTAGCCCTAAGCAGAGACTGGCGATAATCACTTTCATGGAAAGGGCCTGCCAAGCTTCCAAAAAACTACGAGTTGCCTGAAATCTCAGCACACACTTTTTCACCCAATCATGATGAAACTTTCAGGTAATGATCAGTACACCAATCCCACTTGGCTCGCCAAATTTCGTTCTTCTAGGTTAAACTGTTCGTTGGCAGTAACCCGTTTCATTTTGAGGTTTCACTCTGTTTTCTCCTATAGGGATACATGTATTTGGAACTCTAAATCAAACACGGTTTGTGCTAGCTCCTTTGAAACTTGCTTGACACAATAAAGCAGTTTCAAGTTCTATCTCTATGGTTTGTTTGCTGTTGATGTAGCCCTAAGCAGAGACTGGCGAGAATCACTTTCATGGAAAGGCCTGCCAAGCTTCCAAAAAACTACGAGTTGCCTGAAATCTCAGCACAAACTTTTTCACCCAATCTTGATGAAACTTTCAGGTAATGATCAGTACACCAATCCCACTTGGCTCGCCAATTTCGTTCTTCTAGGTTAAACCGTTCGTTGGCAGTAACCCGTTTCATTTTGAGGTTTCACTCTGTTTTCTCCTATAGGGATACATGTATTTGGAACTCTAAATCAAACACGGTTTGTGCTAGCTCTTTGAAACTTGACACAATAAAGCAGTTTCAAGTTCTATCTCTATGGTTTGTTTGCTGTTGATGTAGCCCTAAGCAGAGACTGGCGAGAATCACTTTCATGGAAAGGGCCTGCCAAGCTTCCAAAAAACTACGAGTTGCCTGAAATCTCAGCACAAACTTTTTCACCCAATCTTGATGAAACTTTCAGGTAATGATCAGTACACCAATCCCACTTGGCTCGCAAATTTCGTTCTTCTAGGTTAAACCGTTCGTTGGCAGTAACCGGTTTCATTTTGAGGTTTCACTCTGTTTTCTCCTATAGGGATACATGTATTTGCAACTCTAAATCAAACACGGTTTTTGCTAGCTCTTTGAAACTTGACACAATAAAGCAGTTTCAAGTTCTATCTCTATGGTTTGTTTGCTGTTGATGTAGCCCTAAGCAGAGACTGGCGAGAATCACTTTCATGGAAAGGGCTTGCCAAGCTTCCAAAAAACTACGAGTTGCCTGAAATCTCAGCACACACTTTTTCACCCAATCTTGATGAAACTTTCAGGTAATGATCAGTACACCAATCCCACTTGGCTCGCCAAATTTCGTTCTTCTAGGTTAACCGTTCGTTGGCAGTAACCGGTTTCATTTTGAGGTTTCACTCTGTTTCCTCCTATAGGGATACATGTATTTGGAACTCTAAATCAAACACGGTTTGTGC
Organism: Ictidomys tridecemlineatus; assembly: GCF_052094955.1. Lineage (NCBI taxonomy): Eukaryota > Metazoa > Chordata > Mammalia > Rodentia > Sciuridae > Ictidomys > Ictidomys tridecemlineatus. Next base: position 45,335 of record NW_027523140.1, read on the forward strand.
TAGCTCTATGAAACTTGACACAATAAAGCAGTTTCAAGTTCTATCTCTATGGTTTGTTGGCTGTTGATGTAGCCCTAAGCAGAGACTGGCGAGAATCACTTTCATGGAAAGGGCCTGCCAAGCTTCCAAAAAACGACGAGTTGCCTGAAATCTCAGCAAACACTTTTTCACCCAATCTTGATGAAACTTTCATGTAATGATCAGTACACCAATCCCACTTGGCTCACCAAATTTCGTTCTTCTAGGTTAAACCGTTCGTTGGCAGTAACCGGTTTCATTTTGAGGTTTCACTCTGTTTTTCAGTATAGGGATACATGTATTTGAAAGTCTAAATCAAACACGGTTTGTGCTAGCTCTTTGAAACTTGACACAATAAAGCAGTTTCAAGTTCTATCTCTATGGTTTGTTTGCTGTTGATGTAGCCCTAAGCAGAGACTGGCGAGAATCACTTTCATGGAAAGGGCCTGCCAAGCTTCCAAAAAACTACGAGTTGCCTGACATCTCAGCAAACACTTTTTCACCCAATCTTGATGAAACTTTCAGGTAATGATCAGTACAACAATCCCACTTGGCTCTCCAAATTTCATTCTTCTAGGTTAAACCGTTCGTTGGCAGTATCCGGTTTCATTTTGAGGTTTCACTCTGTTTTCTCCTATAGGGATACATGTATTTGGAACTCTAAATCAAACATGGTTTGTGCTAGCTCTTTGAAACTTGACAGAATAAAGCAGTTTCAAGTCCTATCTCTATGGTTTGTTTGCTGTTGATGTAGCCCTAAGCAGAGACTGGCGAGAATCACTTTCATGGAAAGGACCTGCCAAGCTTCCAAAAACTACGAGTTGCCTGAAATCTCAGCAAACACTTTTTCACCCAATCTTGATGATACTTTCAGGTAATGATCACTACACCAATCGCACTTGGGTCGCCAAATTTCGTTCTTCTAGGTTAAACCGTTCGTTGGCAGTAACCGGTTTCATTTTGAGGTTTCACTCTCTTTTCTCCTAAAGGGATACATGTATTTGGAACTCTGAATCAAACACGGTTTGTGCTAGCTCTTTGAAACTTGACACAATAAAGCAGTTTCAAGTTCTATCTCTATGGTTTGTTTGCTGTTGATGTAGCCCTAAGCAGAGACTGGCGAGAATCACTTTCATGGAAAGGGCCTGCCAAGCTTCCAAAAAACTACGAGTTGCCTGACATCTCAGCAAACACTTTTTCACCCAATCTTGATGAAACTTTCAGGTAATGATCAGTACACCAATCCCACTTGGCTCGCCAAATTTCGTTCTTCTAGGTTAAACCGTTCGTTGGCAGTATCCGGTTTTCATTTTGAGGTTTCACTCTGTTTTCTCCTATAGGGATACATGTATTTGGAACTCTAAATCAAACATGGTTTGTGCAAGCTCTTTGAAACTTGACAGAATAAAGCAGTTTCAAGTTCTATCTCTATGGTTTGTTTGCTGTTGATGTAGCCCTAAGCAGAGACTGGCGATAATCACTTTCATGGAAAGGGCCTGCCAAGCTTCCAAAAAAACTACGAGTTGCCTGAAATCTCAGCACACACTTTTTCACTCAATCATGATGAAACTTTCAGGTAATGATCAGTACACCAATCCCACTTGGCTCGCCAAATTTCGTTCTTCTAGGTTAAACCGTTCGTTGGCAGTAACCCGTTTCATTTTGAGGTTTCACTCTGTTTTCTCCTATAGGGATACATGTATTTGGAACTCTAAATCAAACACGGTTTGTGCTAGCTCTTTGAAACTTGCTTGACACAATAAAGCAGTTTCAAGTTCTATCTCTATGGTTTGTTTGCTGTTGATGTAGCCCTAAGCAGAGACTGGCGAGAATCACTTTCATGGAAAGGGCCTGCCAAGCTTCCAAAAAACTACGAGTTGCCTGAAATCTCAGCACAAACTTTTTCACCCAATCTTGATGAAACTTTCAGGTAATGATCAGTACACCAATCCCACTTGGCTCGCCAAATTTCGTTCTTCTAGGTTAAACCGTTCGTTGGCAGTAACCGGTTTCATTTTGAGGTTTCACTCTGTTTTCTCTTATAGGGATACATGTATTTGGAACTCTAAATCAAACACGGTTTGTGCTAGCTCTTTGAAACTTGACACAATAAAGCAGTTTCAAGTTCTATCTCTATGGTTTGTTTGCTGTTGATGTAGCCCTAAGCAGAGACTGGCGAGAATCACTTTCATGGAAAGGGCCTGCCAAGCTTCCAAAAAACTACGAGTTTCCTGAAATCTCAGCACACACTTTTTCACCCAATCTTGATGAAACTTTCAGGTAATGATCAGTATACGAATCCCACTTGGCTCGCCAAATTTCGTTCTTCTAGGTTAAACCGTTCGTTGGCAGTAACCGGTTTCATTTTGAGGTTTCACTCTGTTTTTCAGTATAGGGATACATGTATTTGAAAGTCTAAATCAAACACGGTTTGTGCTAGCTCTTTGAAACTTGACACAATAAAGCAGTTTCAAGTTCTATCTCTATGGTTTGTTTGCTGTTGATGTAGCCCTAAGCAGAGACTGGCGAGAATCACTTTCATGGAAAGGGCCTGCCAAGCTTCCAAAAACTACGAGTTGCCTGAAATCTCAGCAAACACTTTTTCACCCAATCTTGATGATACTTTCAGGTAATGATCACTACACCAATCGCACTTGGGTCGCCAAATTTCGTTCTTCTAGGTTAAACCGTTCGTTGGCAGTAACCGGTTTCATTTTGAGGTTTCACTCTCTTTTCTCCTAAAGGGATACATGTATTTGGAACTCTGAATCAAACACGGTTTGTGCTAGCTCTTTGAAACTTGACACAATAAAGCAGTTTCAAGTTCTATCTATATGGTTTGTTTGCTGTTGATGTAGCCCTAAGCAGAGACTGGCGAGAATCACTTTCATGGAAAGGGCCTGCCAAGCTTCCAAAAAACTACGAGTTGCCTGACATCTCAGCAAACACTTTTTCACCCAATCTTGATGAAACTTTCAGGTAATGATCAGTACACCAATCCCACTTGGCTCGCCAAATTTCGTTCTTCTAGGTTAAACCGTTCGTTGGCAGTATCCGGTTTCATTTTGAGGTTTCACTCTGTTTTCTCCTATAGGGATACATGTATTTGGAACTCTAAATCAAACATGGTTTGTGCAAGCTCTTTCAAACTTGACAGAATAAAGCAGTTTCAAGTTCTATCTCTATGGTTTGTTTGCTGTTGATGTAGCCCTAAGCAGAGACTGGCGATAATCACTTTCATGGAAAGGGCCTGCCAAGCTTCCAAAAAACTACGATTTGCCTGAAATCTCAGCACACACTTTTTCACCCAATCATGATGAAACTTTCAGGTAATGATCAGTACACCAATCCCACTTGGCTCGCCAAATTTCGTTCTTCTAGGTTAAACTGTTCGTTGGCAGTAAACCCGTTTCATTTTGAGGTTTCACTCTGTTTTCTCCTATAGGGATACATGTATTTGGAACTCTAAATCAAACACGGTTTGTGCTAGCTCTTTGAAACTTGCTTGACACAATAAAGCAGTTTCAAGTTCTATCTCTATGGTTTGTTTGCTGTTGATGTAGCCCTAAGCAGAGACTGGCGAGAATCACTTTCATGGAAAGGGCCTGCCAAGCTTCCAAAAAACTACGAGTTGCCTGAAATCTCAGCACAAACTTTTTCACCCAATCTTGATGAAACTTTCAGGTAATGATCAGTACACCAATCCCACTTGGCTCGCCAAATTTCGTTCTTCTAGGTTAAACCGTTCGTTGGCAGTAACCGGTTTAATTTTGAGGTTTCACTCTGTTTTCTCCTATAGGGATACATGTATTTGGAACTCTAAATCAAACACGGTTTGTGCTAGCTCTTTGAAACTTGACAGAATAAAGCAGTTTCAAGTTCTATCTCTATGGTTTGTTGGCTGTTGATGTAGCCCTAAGCAGAGACTGGCGAGAATCACTTTCATGGAAAGGGCCTGCCAAGCTTCCAAAAGACTACGAGTTGCCTGAAATCTCAGCACAAACTTTTTCACCCAATCTTGATGAAACTTTCAGGTAATGATCAGTACACCAATCCCACTTGGCTCACCAAATTTCGTTCTTCTAGGTTAAACCGTTTGTTGGCAGTAACCGGTTTCATTTTGAGGTTTCACTCTGTTTTTCAGTATAGGGATACATGTATTTGAAAGTCTAAATCAAACACGGTTTATGCTAGCTCTTTGAAACTTGACACAATAAAGCAGTTTCAAGTTCTAACTCTATGGTTTGTTTGCTGTTGATGTAGCCCTAAGCAGAGACTGGCGAAAATCACTTTCATGGAAAGGGCCTGCCAAGCTTCCAAAAAACTACGAGTTGCCTGACATCTCAGCACACACTTTTTCACCCAATCTTGATGAAACTTTCAGGTAATGATCAGTACACCAATCCCACTTGGCTCACCAAATTTCGTTCTTCTAGTTTAAACCGTTCGTTGGCAGTAACCGGTTTCATTTTGAGGTTTCACTCTGTTTTTCAGTATAGGGATACATGTATTTGAAAGTCTAAATCAAACACGGTTTATGCTAGCTCTTTGAAACTTGACACAATAAAGCAGTTTCAAGTTCTAACTCTATGGTTTGTTTGCTGTTGATGTAGCCCTAAGCAGAGACTGGCGAGAATCACTTTCATGGAAAGGGCCTGCCAAGCTTCCAAAAAACTACGAGTTGCCTGAAATCTCAGCACACACTTTTTCACCCAATCCTTGATGAAACTTTCAGGTAATGATCAGTACACCAATCCCACTTGGCTCACCAAATTTCGTTCTTCTAGTTTAAACCGTTCGTTGGCAGTAACCGGTTTCATTTTGAGGTTTCACTCTGTTTTCTCTTATAGGGATACATGTATTTGGAACTCTAAATCAAACACGGTTTGTGCTAGCTCTTTGAAACTTGACAGAATAAAGCAGTTTCAAGTTCTATCTCTATGGTTTGTTTGCTGTTGATGTAGCCCTAAGCAGAGACTGGCGAGAATCACTTACATGGAAAGGGCCTGCCAAGCTTCCAAAAAACTAGGAGTTTCCTGAAATCTCAGCACACACTTTTTCACCCAATCTTGATGAAACTTTCAGGTAATGATCAGTATACCAATCCCACTTGGCTCGCCAAATTTCGTTCTTCTAGGTTAAACCGTTCGTTGGCAGTAACCGGTTTCATTTTGAGGTTTCACTCTGTTTTTCAGTATAGGGATACATGTATTTGAAAGTCTAAATCAAACACGGTTTGTGCTAGCTCTTTGAAACTTGACACAATAAAGCAGTTTCAAGTTCTATCTCTATGGTTTGTTTGCTGTTGATGTAGCCCTAAGCAGAGACTGGCGAGAAACACTTTCATGGAAAGGGCCTGCCAAGCTTCCAAAAAACTACGAGTTGCCTGACATCTCAGCAAACACTTTTTCACCCAATCTTGATGAAACTTTCAGGTAATGATCAGTACAACAATCCCACTTGGCTCTCCAAATTTCATTCTTCTAGGTTAAACCGTTCGTTGGCAGTATCCGGTTTCATTTTGAGGTTTCACTCTGTTTTCTCCTATAGGGATACATGTATTTGGAACTCTAAATCAAACATGGTTTGTGCTAGCTCTTTGAAACTTGACAGAATAAAGCAGTTTCAAGTCCTATCTCTATGGTTTGTTTGCTGTTGATGTAGCCCTAAGCAGAGACTGGCGAGAATCACTTTCATGGAAAGGACCTGCCAAGCTTCCAAAAACTACGAGTTGCCTGAAATCTCAGCAAACACTTTTTCACCCAATCTTGATGATACTTTCAGGTAATGATCACTACACCAATCGCACTTGGGTCGCCAAATTTCGTTCTTCTAGGTTAAATCGTGCGTTTGCAGTAACAGGTTTCATTTTGAGGTTTCACTGTGTTTTCTCCTATCGGGATACATGTATTTGGAACTCTAAATCAAACACGGTTTGTGCTAGCTCTTTGAAACTTCACACAATAAAGCAGTTTCAAGTTCTATCTCTATGGTTTGTTTGCTGTTGATGTAGCCCTAAGCAGAGACTGGCGAGAATCACTTTCATGGAAAGTTCCTGCCAAGCTTCCAAAAAACTACGAGTTGCCTGAAATCTCAGCACACACTTTTTCACCCAATCTTGATGAAACTTTCAGGTAATGATCAGTACACCAATCCTACATGGCTCGCCAAATTTCGTTCTTCTAGGTTAAACCGTTCGTTGGCAGTAACCGGTTTCATTTTGAGATTTCACTCTGTTTTCTCCTATAGGGATACATGTATTTGGAAGTCTAAATCAAACACGGTTTGTGCTAGCTCTTTGAAACTTGACACAATAAAGCAGTTTCAAGTTCTATCTCTATGGTTTGTTTGCTGTTGATGTAGCCCTAAGCAGAGACTGGCGAGAATCACTTTCATGGAAAGGGCCTGCCAAGCTTCCAAAAAACTACGAGTTGCCTGAAATCTCAGCAAACACTTTTTCACCCAATCTTGATGAAACTTTCAGGTAATGATCAGTACACCAATCCCACTTGGCTCGCCAAATTTCGTTCTTCTAGGATAAACTGTTCGTTGGAAGTAACCGGTTTCATTTTGAGGTTTCACTCTGTTTTCTCCTATAGGGATACATGTATTTGGAAGTCTAAATCAAACACGGTTTGTGCTAGCTCTTTGAAACTTGACACAATAAAGCAGTTTCAAGTTCTATCTCTATGGTTTGTTTGCTGTTGATGTAGCCCTAAGCAGAGACTGGCTAGAATCACTTTCATGGAAAGGGCCTGCCAAGCTTCCCAAAAACTACGAGTTGCCTGAAATCTCAGCACACACTTTTTCACCCAATCTTGATGAAACTTTCAGGTAATGATCAGTACACCAATCCCACTTGGTTCGCCAAATTTCGTTCTTCTAGGTTAAAAGGTTCGTTGGCAGTAACCGGTTTCAATTGAGGTTTCACTCTGTTTTCTCCTATAGGGATACATGTATTTGGAACTCTAAATCAAACACGGTTTGTGCTAGCTCTTTGAAACTTGACACAATAAAAAAGTTTCAAGTTCTATCTCTATGGTTTGTTTGCTGTTGATGTAGCCCTAAGCAGAGACTGGCGAGAATCACTTTCATGGAAAGGACCTGCCAAGCTTCCAAAAAACTACGAGTTTCCTGAAATCTCAGCACACACTTTTTCACCCAATCTTGATGAAACTTTCAGGTAATGATCAGTATACCAATCCCAATTGGCTCGCCAAATTTCGTTCTTCTAGGTTAAACCGTTCGTTGGCAGTAACCGGTTTCATTTTGAGATTTCACTCTGTTTTCTCCTATAGGGATACATGTATTTGGAAGTCTAAATCAAACACGGTTTGTGCTAGCTCTTTGAAACTTGACACAATAAAGCAGTTTCAAGTTCTATCTCTATGGTTTGTTTGCTGTTGATGTAGCCCTAAGCAGAGACTGGCGAGAATCACTTTCATGGAAAGGGCCTGCCAAGCTTCCAAAAAACTACGAGTTGCCTGAAATCTCAGCAAACACTTTTTCACCCAATCTTGATGAAACTTTCAGGTAATGATCAGTACACCAATCCCACTTGGCTCGCCAAATTTCGTTCTTCTAGGATAAACTGTTCGTTGGAAGTAACCGGTTTCATTTTGAGGTTTCACTCTGTTTTCTCCTATAGGGATACATGTATTTGGAAGTCTAAATCAAACACGGTTTGTGCTAGCTCTTTGAAACTTGACACAATAAAGCAGTTTCAAGTTCTATCTCTATGGTTTGTTTGCTGTTGATGTAGCCCTAAGCAGAGACTGGCTAGAATCACTTTCATGGAAAGGGCCTGCCAAGCTTCCCAAAAACTACGAGTTGCCTGAAATCTCAGCACACACTTTTTCACCCAATCTTGATGAAACTTTCAGGTAATGATCAGTACACCAATCCCACTTGGTTTGCCAAATTTCGTTCTTCTAGGTTAAAAGGTTCGTTGGCAGTAACCGGTTTCAATTGAGGTTTCACTCTGTTTTCTCCTATAGGGATACATGTATTTGGAACTCTAAATCAAACACGGTTTGTGCTAGCTCTTTGAAACTTGACACAATAAAAAAGTTTCAAGTTCTATCTCTATGGTTTGTTTGCTGTTGATGTAGCCCTAAGCAGAGACTGGCGAGAATCACTTTCATGGAAAGGACCTGCCAAGCTTCCAAAAAACTACGAGTTTCCTGAAATCTCAGCACACACTTTTTCACCCAATCTTGATGAAACTTTCAGGTAATGATCAGTATACCAATCCCAATTGGCTCGCCAAATTTCGTTCTTCTAGGTTAAACCTTTCGTTGGCAGTAACCGGTTTCATTTTGAGGTTTCACTCTGTTTTCTCCTATAGGGATACATGTATTTGGAACTCTCAATCAAACACGGTTTGTGCTAGCTCTTTGAAACTTGACACAATAAAGCAGTTTCAAGTTCTATCTCTATGGTTTGTTTGCTGTTGATGTAGCCCTAAGCAGAGACTGGCGATAATCACTTTCATGGAAAGGGCCTGCCAAGCTTCCAAAAAACTACGAGTTTCCTGAAATCTCAGCACACACTTTTTCACCCAATCTTGATGAAACTTTCAGGTAATGATCAGTACACCAATCCCACTTGTCTCGCCAAATTTCGTTCTTCTAGGTTAAACCGTTCGTTGGCACTAACCGGTTTCATTTTGAGGTTTCACTCTGTTTTCTCCTATAGAGATACATGTATTTGGAACTCTAAATCAAACACGGTTTGTGCTAGCTCTTTGAAACTTGACACAATAAAGCAGTTTCAAGTTCTATCTCTATGGTTTGTTTACTGTTGATGTAGCCCTAAGCAGAGACTGGCGAGAATCACTTTCAAGGAAAGGGCCTGCCAAGCTTCCAAAAAACTACGAGTTGCCTGAAATCTCAGCACACACTTTTTCACCCAATCTTGATGAAACTTTCAGGTAATGATCAGTACACCAATCCCACTTGGCTCGCCAAATTTCGTTATTCTAGGTTAAACCGTTCGTTGGCAGTAACCGGTTTCATTTTGAGGTTTCACTCTGTTTTCTCCTATAGGGATACATGTATTTGGAACTCTAAATCAAACACGGTTTGTGCTAGCTCTTTGAAACTTGACACAATAAAGCAGTTTCAAGTTCTATCTCTGTGGTTTGTTTGCTGTTGATGTAGCCCTAAGCAGAGACTGGCGAGAATCACTTTCATGGAAAGGGCCTGCCAAGCTTCCAAAAAACTACGAGTTGCCTGACATCTCAGCAAACACTTTTTCACCCAATCTTGATGAAACTTTCAGGTAATGATCAGTACACCAATCCCACTTGGCTCTCCAAATTTCGTTCTTATAGGTTAAACCGTTCGTTGGCAGTATCCGGTTACATTTTGAGGTTTCTCTCTGTTTTCTCCTATAGGGATACATGTATTTGGAACTCTAAATCAAACATGGTTTGTGCTAGCTCTTTGAAACTTGACAGAATAAAGCAGTTTCAAGTTCTATCTCTATGGTTTGTTTGCTGTTGATGTAGCCCTAAGCAGAGACTGGCGAGAATCACTTTCATGGAAAGGGCCTGCCAAGCTTCCAAAAAACTACGAGTTGCCTGAAATCTCAGCAAACACTTTTTCACCCAATCTTGAAGATACTTTAAGGTAATGATCAGTACACGAATCCCACTTGGCTCGCCAAATTTCGTTCTTCTAGGTTAAACCGTTCGTTTGCAGTAACCGGTTTCATTTTGAGGTTTCACTCTGTTTTCTCCTATAGGGATACATGTATTTGGAACTCTAAATCAAACACGGTTTGTGCTAGCTCTTTGAAACTTGACAGAATAAAGCAGTTTCAAGTTCTATCTCTATGGTTTGTTTGCTGTTCATGTAGCCCTAAGCAGAGACTGGCGAGAATCACTTTCATGGAAAGGGCCTGCCAAGCTTCCAAAAAACTACGAGTTGCCTGAAATCTCAGCAAACACTTTTTCACCCAATCTTGATGATAGTTTCAGGTAATGATCAGTACACCAATCCCACTTGGCTCGCCAAATTTCGTTCTTCTAGGTTAAACCGTTCGTTGGCAGTAACCGGTTTCATTTTGAGGTTTCACTCTGTTTTCTCCTATAGGGATACATGTATTTGGAACTCTAAATCAAACACGGTTTGTGCTAGCTCTTTGAAACTTGACACAATAAAGCAGTTTCAAGTTCTATCTCTATGGTTTGTTTGCTGTTGATGTAGCCCTAAGCAGAGACTGGCGAGAATCACTTTCATGGAAAGGGCCTGCCAAGCTTCCAAAAAACTACGAGTTGCCTGACATCTCAGCAAACACTTTTTCACCCAATCTTGATGAAACTTTCAGGTAATGATCAGTACTCCAGTCCCACTTGGCTCGCCAAATTTCGTTATTCTAGGTTAAACCGTTCGTTGGCAGTATCCGGTTTCATTTTGAGGTTTCACTCTGTTTTCTCCTATAGGGATACATGTATTTGGAACTCTAAATCAAACATGGTTTGTGCAAGCTCTTTGAAACTTGACAGAATAAAGCAGTTTCAAGTTCTATCTCTATGGTTTGTTTGCTGTTGATGTAGCCCTAAGCAGAGACTGGCGAGAATCACTTTCATGGAAAGGGCCTGCCAAGCTTCCAAAAAACTACGAGTTGCCTGAAATCTCAGCACACACTTTTTCACCCAATCATGATGAAACTTTCAGGTAATGATCAGTACACCAATCCCACTTGGCTCGCCAAATTTCGTTCTTCTAGGTTAAACTGTTCCTTGGCAGTAACCCGTTTCATTTTGAGGTTTCACTCTGTTTTCTCCTATAGGGATACATGTATTTGGAACTCTAAATCAAACACGGTTTGTGCTAGCTCTTTGAAACTTGCTTGACACAATAAAGCAGTTTCAAGTTCTATCTCTATGGTTTGTTTGCTGTTGATGTAGCCCTAAGCAGAGACTGGCGAGAATCACTTTCATGGAAAGGGCCTGCCAAGCTTCCAAAAAACTACGAGTTGCCTGAAATCTCAGCACAAACTTTTTCACCCAATCTTGATGAAACTTTCAGGTAATGATCAGTACACCAATCCCACTTGGCTCGCCAAATTTCGTTATTCTAGGTTAAACCGTTCGTTGGCAGTAACCGGTTTCATTTTGAGGTTTCACTCTGTTTTCTCCTATAGGGATACATGTATTTGGAACTCTAAATCAAACACGGTTTGTGCTAGCTCTTTGAAACTTGACACAATAAAGCAGTTTCAAGTTCTATCTCTATGGTTTGTTTACTGTTGATGTAGCCCTAAGCAGAGACTGGCGAGAATCACTTTCAAGGAAAGGGCCTGCCAAGCTTCCAAAAAACTACGAGTTGCCTGAAATCTCAGCACACACTTTTTCACCCAATCTTGATGAAACTTTCAGGTAATGATCAGTACACCAATCCCACTTGGCTCGCCAAATTTCGTTATTCTAGGTTAAACCGTTCGTTGGCAGTAACCGGTTTCATTTTGAGGTTTCACTCTGTTTTCTCCTATAGGGATACATGTATTTGGAACTCTAAATCAAACACGGTTTGTGCTAGCTCTTTGAAACTTGACACAATAAAGCAGTTTCAAGTTCTATCTCTATGGTTTGTTTGCTGTTGATGTAGCCCTAAGCAGAGACTGGGGAGAATCACTTTCATGGAAAGGGCCTGCCAAGCTTCCAAAAAACTACGAGTTGCCTGAAATCTCAGCACACACTTTTTCACCCAATCTTGATGAAACTTTCAGGTAATGATCAGTACACCAATCCCACTTGGCTCGCCAAATTTCGTTCTTCTAGGTTAAACCGTTCCTTGGCAGTAACCGGTTTCATTTTGAGGTTTCACTCTGTTTTCTCCTATAGGGATACATGTATTTGCAACTCTAAATTAAACACGGTTTTTGCTAGCTCTTTGAAACTTGACACAATAAAGCAGTTTCAAGTTCTATCTCTATGGTTTGTTTGCCGTTGATGTAGCCCTAAGCAGAGACTGGCGAGAATCACTTTCATGGAAAGGGCCTGCCAAGCTTCCAAAAAACTACGAGTTGCCTGACATTTCAGCAAACACTTTTTCACCCAATCTTGATGAAACTTTCAGGTAATGATCAGTACAACAATCCCACTTGGCTCTCCAAATTTCATTCTTCTAGGTTAAACCGTTCGTTGGCAGTATCCGGTTTCATTTTGAGGTTTCACTCTGTTTTCTCCTATAGGGATACATGTATTTGGAACTCTAAATCAAACATGGTTTGTGCTAGCTCTTTGAAACTTGACAGAATAAAGCAGTTTCAAGTCCTATCTCTATGGTTTGTTTGCTGTTGATGTAGCCCTAAGCAGAGACTGGCGAGAATCACTTTCATGGAAAGGACCTGCCAAGCTTCCAAAAACTACGAGTTGCCTGAAATCTCAGCAAACACTTTTTCACCCAATCTTGATGATACTTTCAGGTAATGATCACTACACCAATCGCACTTGGGTCGCCAAATTTCGTTCTTCTAGGTTAAATCGTGCGTTTGCAGTAACAGGTTTCATTTTGAGGTTTCACTGTGTTTTCTCCTATCGGGATACATGTATTTGGAACTCTAAATCAAACACGGTTTGTGCTAGCTCTTTGAAACTTCACACAATAAAGCAGTTTCAAGTTCTATCTCTATGGTTTGTTTGCTGTTGATGTAGCCCTAAGCAGAGACTGGCGAGAATCACTTTCATGGAAAGGGCCTGCCAAGCTTTCAAAAAAGTACGAGTTGCCTGAAATCTCAGCACACACTTTTTCACCCAATCTTGATGATACTTTCAGGTAATCATCAGTACACCAATCCCACTTGGCTCGCCAAATTTCTTTCTTCTAGGTTAAACCGTTCGTTGGCAGTAACCGGTTTCATTTTGAGGTTTCATTCTGTTTTTCAGTATAGGGATACATGTATTTGAAAATCTAAATCAAACACGGTTTGTGCTAGCTCTTTGAAACTTGACACAATAAAGCAGTTTCAAATTCTATCTATATGGTTTTTTTGCTGTTGATGTAGCCCTGAGCAGAGACTGGCGAGAATCACTTTCATGGAAAGGGCCTGCCAAGCTTCCAAAAAACGACGAGTTGCCTGAAATCTCAGCAAACACTTTTTCACCCAATCTTGATGATACTTTCAGGTAATGATCAGTACACCAATCCCACTTGGCTCGCCAAATTTCGTTCTTCTATGTTAAACCGCTCGTTTGCAGCTAAACCGTTTTGATTTTGAGGTTTCACTCTGTTTTCTCCTA
>NW_027523141.1:0-58567 GCF_052094955.1 Ictidomys tridecemlineatus
GCCCTAAGCAGAGACTGGCGAGAATCACTTTCATGGAAAGGGCCTGCCAAGCTTCCAAAAAACTACGAGTTGCCTGAAATCTGAGCAAACACTTTTTCACCCAATCTAGATGATACTTTCAGGTAATGATCAGTACACCAAGCCCACTTGGCTTGCCAAATTTCATTCTTCTAGGTTAAACCGTTCCTTGGCAGTAACCGGTTTCATTTTGAGGTTTCACTCTGTTTTCTCCTATAGGGATACATGTATTTGGAACTCTAAATCCAACACGGTTTGTGCTAGCCCTTTGAAACTTGACACAATAAAGCAGATTCAAGTTCTATCTCTATGGTTTGTTTGCTGTTGATGTAGCCCTAAGCAGAGACTGGCGAGAATCACTTTCATGGAAAGGGCCTGCCAAGCTTCCAAAGAACTACGAGTTGCCTGAAATCTCAGCAAACACTTTTTCACCCAATCTTGATGATACTTTCAGGTAATGATCAGTACACCAAGCCCACTTGGCTCGCCAAATTTCGTTCTTCTAGGTGAAACCGTTCCTTGGCAGGAACCGGTTTCAATTTGAGGTTTCACTCTGTTTTCTCCTATAGGGATACATGTATTTGGAACTCTAAATCCAACACGGTTTGTGCTAGCTCTTTGAAACTTGACACAATAAAGCAGTTTCAAGTTCTATCTCTATGGTTTGTTTGCTGTTGATGTAGCCCTAAGCAGAGACTGGCGAGAATCACTTTCATAGAAAGGGCCTGCCAAGCTTCCAAAGAACTACGAGTTGCCTGAAATCTCAGCAAACACTTTTTCACCCAATCTTGATGATACTTTTAGGTAATGATCAGTACACCAAGCCCACTTGGCTCGCCAAATTTCGTTCTTCTAGGTTAAACCGTTCCTTGGCAGTAACCGGTTTCATTTTGAGGTTTCACTCTGTTTTCTCCTATAGGGATACATGTATTTGGAACTCTAAATCCAACACGGTTTGTGCTAGCTCTTTGAAACTTGACACAATAAAGCAGTTTCAAGTTCTATCTCTATGGTTTGTTTGCTGTTGATGTAGCCCTAAGCAGAGACTGGCGAGAATCACTTTCATGGAAAGGGCCTGCCAAGCTTCCAAAGAACTACAAGTTGCCTGAAATCTCAGCAAACACTTTTTCACCCAATCTTGATGATACTTTCAGGTAATGATCAGTACACAAAGCCCACTTATCTCGCCAAATTTCGTTCTTCTAGGTTAAACCGTTCCTTGGCAGTAACCGGTTTCATTTTGAGGTTTCACTCTGTTTTCTCCTATAGGGATACATGTATTTGGAACTCTAAATCCAACTCGGTTTGTGCTAGCTCTTTGAAACTTGACACAATAAAGCAGTTTCAAGTTCTATCTCTATGGTTTGTTTGCTGTTGATGTAGCCCTAAGCAGAGACTGGCGAGAATCACTTTCATGGAAAGGGCCTGCCAAGCTTCCAAAGAACTACGAGTTGCCTGAAATCTCAGCAAACACTTTTTCACCCAATGTTGATGATACTTTCAGGTAATGATCAGTACACCAAGCCAACTTGGCTCGCCAAATTTCGTTTTTTTAGGTGAAACCGTTCCTTGGCAGTAACCGGTTTCATTTTGAGGTTTCACTCTGTTTTCTCCTATAGGGATACATGTATTTGGAATTCTAAATCAAACACGGTTTTTGCTAGCTCTTTGAAACTTGACACAATAAAGCAGTTTCAAGTTCTATCTCTATGGTTTGTTTGCTGTTGATGTAGCCCTAAGCAGAGACTGGCGAGAATCACTTTCATGGAAAGGGCCTGCCAAGCTTCCAAAAAACTACGAGTTGCCTGAAATCTGAGCAAACACTTTTTCACCCAATCTAGATGATACTTTCAGGTAATGATCAGTACACCAAGCCCACTTGGCTTGCCAAATTTCATTCTTCTAGGTTAAGCCGGTCGTTGGCAGTAACCGGTTTCATTTTGAGGTTTCACTCTGTTTTCTCCTATAGGGATACATGTATTTGGAACTCTAAATCAAACACGGTTTGTGCTAGCTCTTTGAAACTTGACACAATAAAGCAGTTTCAAGTTCTATCTCTATGGTTTGTTTGCTGTTGATGTAGCCCTAAGCAGAGACTGGCGAGAATCACTTTCATGGAAAGGGCCTGCCAAGCTTCCAAAACACTACGAGTTGCCCGAAATCTCAGCACACCCTTTTTCACCCAATCTTGATGAAACTTTCAGGTAATGATCAGTACACCAATCCCACTTGGCTCGCCAAATTTCGTTCTTCTAGGTTAAACCGTTCGTTGGCAGTAACTGGTTTCATTTTGAGGTTTCACTCTGTTTTCTCCTATAGGGATACATGTATTTGGAACTCTAAATCAAACACGGTTTGTGCTAGCTCTTTGAAACTTGACACAATAAAGCAGTTTCAAGTTCTATCTCTATGGTTTGTTTGCTGTTGATGTAGCCCTAAGCAGAGACTGGCGAGAATCACTTTCATGGAAAGGGCCTGCCAAGCTTCCAAAGAACTACAAGTTGCCTGAAATCTCAGCAAACACTTTTTCACCCAATCTTGATGATACTTTCAGGTAATGATCAGTACACCAAGCCCACTTATCTCGCCAAATTTCGTTCTTCTAGGTTAAACCGTTCCTTGGCAGTAACCGGTTTCATTTTGAGGTTTCACTCTGTTTTCTCCTATAGGGATACATGTATTTGGAACTCTAAATCCAACACGGTTTGTGCTAGCTCTTTGAAACTTGACACAATAAAGCAGTTTCAAGTTCTATCTCTATGGTTTGTTTGCTGTTGATGTAGCCCTAAGCAGAGACTGGCGAGAATCACTTTCATGGAAAGGGCCTGCCAAGCTTCCAAAGAACTACGAGTTGCCTGAAATCTCAGCAAACACTTTTTCACCCAATGTTGATGATACTTTCAGGTAATGATCAGTACACCAAGCCAACTTGGCTCGCCAAATTTCGTTTTTTTAGGTGAAACCGTTCCTTGGCAGTAACCGGTTTCATTTTGAGGTTTCACTCTGTTTTCTCCTATAGGGATACATGTATTTGGAACTCTAAATCAAACACGGTTTTTGCTAGCTCTTTGAAACTTGACACAATAAAGCAGTTTCAAGTTCTATCTCTATGGTTTGTTTGCTGTTGATGTAGCCCTAAGCAGAGACTGGCGAGAATCACTTTCATGGAAAGGGCCTGCCAAGCTTCCAAAAAACTACGAGTTGCCTGAAATCTGAGCAAACACTTTTTCACCCAATCTAGATGATACTTTCAGGTAATGATCAGTACACCAAGCCCACTTGGCTTGCCAAATTTCATTCTTCTAGGTTAAACCGTTCCTTGGCAGTAACCGGTTTCATTTTGAGGTTTCACTCTGTTTTCTCCTATAGGGATACATGTATTTGGAACTCTAAATCCAACACGGTTTGTGCTAGCTCTTTGAAACTTGACACAATAAAGCAGTTTCAAGTTCTATCTCTATGGTTTGTTTGCTGTTGATGTAGCCCTAAGCAGAGACTGGCGAGAATCACTTTCATGGAAAGGGCCTGCCAAGCTTCCAAAGAACTACGAGTTGCCTGAAATCTCAGCAAACACTTTTTCACCCAATCTTGATGATACTTTCAGGTAATGATCAGTACACCAAGCCCACTTGGCTCGCCAAATTTCGTTCTTCTAGGTGAAACCGTTCCTTGGCAGGAACCGGTTTCATTTTGAGGTTTCATTCTGTTTTTTCCTATAGGGATACATGTATTTGGAACTCTAAATCCAACACGGTTTGTGCTAGCTCTTTGAAACTTGACACAATAAAGCAGTTTCAAGTTCTATCTCTATGGTTTGTTTGCTGTTGATGTAGCCCAAAGCAGAGACTGGCGAGAATCACTTTCATGGAAAGGGCCTGCCAAGGTTCCAAAAAACTACGAGTTGCCTGAAATCTCAGCAAACACTTTTTCACCCAATCTTGATGATACTTTCAGGTAATGATCAGTACACCAAGCCCACTTGGCTCGCCAAATTTCGTTCTTTTAGGTTAAACCGTTCGTTGGCAGTAACCGGTTTCATTTTGAGGTTTCACTCTGTTTTCTCCTATAGGGTACATGTATTTGGAACTCTAAATCAAACACGGTTTTTGCTAGCTCTTTGAAACTTGACACAATAAAGCAGTTTCAAGTTCTATCTCTATGGTTTGTTTGCTGTTGATGTAGCCCTAAGCAGAGACTGGCGAGAATCACTTTCATGGAAAGGGCCTGCCAAGCTTCCAAAGAACTACGAGTTGCCTGAAATCTCAGCAAACACTTTTTCACCCAATCTTGATGATACTTTCAGGTAATGATCAGTACACCAAGCCCACTTGGCTCGCCACATTTCGTTCTTCTAGGTTAAACCGTTCCTTGGCAGTAACCGGTTTCATTTTGAGGTTTCACTCTGTTTTCTCCTATAGGGATACATGTATTTGGAACTCTAAATCCAACACGGTTTGTGCTAGCTCTTTGAAACTTGACACAATAAAGCACTTTCAAGTTATATCTCTATGGTTTGTTTGCTGTTGATGTAGCCCTAAGCAGAGACTGGCGAGAATCACTTTAATGGAAAGAGCCTGCCAAGCTTCCAAAAAACTACGAGTTGCCTGAAATCTCAGCAAACACTTTTTCACCCAATCTTGATGATACTTTCAGGTAATGATCAGTACACCAAGCCCACTTGGCTCGCCAAATTTCGTTCTTCTAGGTTAAACCGTTCCTTGGCAGGAACCGGTTTCAATTTGAGGTTTCACTCTGTTTTCTCCTATAGGGATACATGTATTTGGAACTCTAAATCCAACACGGTTTGTGCTAGCTCTTTGAAACTTGACACAATAAAGCAGTTTCAAGTTCTATCTCTATGGTTTGTTTGCTGTTGATGTAGCCCTAAGCAGAGACTGGCGAGAATCACTTTCATGGAAAGGGCCTGCCAAGCTTCCAAAGAACTACGAGTTGCCTGAAATCTCAGCAAACACTTTTTCACCCAATCTTGATGATACTTTCAGGTAATGATCAGTACACCAAGCTCACTTGGCTCGCCAAATTTCGTTCTTCTAGGTTAAACCGTTCCTTGGCAGTAACCGGTTTCATTTTGAGGTTTCACTCTGTTTTCTCCTATAGGGATACATGTATTTGGAACTCTAAATCCAACACGGTTTGTGCTAGCTCTTTGAAACTTGACACAATAAAGCAGTTTAAAGTTCTATCTCTATGGTTTGTTTGCTGTTGATGTAGCCCTAAGCAGAGACTGGCGAGAATCACTTTCTTGGAAAGGGCCTGCCAAGGTTCCAAAGGACTACGAGTTGCCTGAAATCTCAGCAAACACTTTTTCACCCAATCTTGATGATACTTTCAGGTAATGATCAGTACACCAAGCCCACTTGGCTCGCCAAATTTCGTTCTTCTAGGTTAAACCGTTCGTTGGCAGTAACCGGTTTCATTTTGAGGTTTCACTCTGTTTTCTCCTATAGGGATACATGTATTTGGAACTCTAAATCCAACACGGTTTGTGCTAGCTCTTTGAAACTTGACACAATAAAGCAGTTTCAAGTTATATCTCTATGGTTTGTTTGCTGTTGATGTAGCCCTAAGCAGAGACTGGCGAGAATCACTTTCATGGAAAGGGCCTGCCAAGCTTCCAAAAAACTACGAGTTGGCTGAAATCTCAGCACACCCTTTTTCACCCAATCTTGATGAAACTTTCAGGTAATGATCAGTACACAAATCCCACTTGGCTCGCCAAATTTCGTTCTTTTAGGTTAAACCGTTCGTTGGCAGAACCGGTTTCATTTTGAGGTTTCACTCTGTTTTCTCCTATAGGGATACATGTATTTGGAACTCTAAATCAAACACGGTTTTTGCTAGCTCTTTGAAACTTGACACAATAAAGTAGTTTCAAGTTCTATCTCTATGGTTTGTTTGCTGTTGATGTAGCCCTAAGCTGAGACTGGCGAGAATCACTTTCATGGAAAGGGCCTGCCAAGCTTCCAAAAAACTACGAGTTGCCTGAAATCTCAGCACACACTTTTTCACCCAATCTTGATGAAACTTTCAGGTAATGATCAGTACACCAATCCCACTTGGCTCGCCAAATTTCGTTCTTCTAGATTAAACCGTTCGTTGGCAGTAACCGGTTTCATTTTGAGTTTTCACTCTCTTTTCTCCTATAGAGATACATGTATTTGGAACTCTAAATCCAACATGGTTTGTGCTAGCTCTTTGAAACTTGACACAATAAAGCAGTTTCAAGTTCTATCTCTATGGTTTGTTTGCTGTTGATGTAGCCCTAAGCAGAGACTGGCGAGAATCACTTTCATGGAAAGGGCCTGCCAAGCTTCCAAAAAACTACGAGTTGCCTGAAATCTCAGCAAACACTTTTTCACCCAATCTTGATGATACTTTAAGGTAATGATCAGTACACCAAGCCCACTTGGCTCGCCAAATTTCGTTCTTCTAGGTGAAACCGTTCCTTGGCAGGAACCGGTTTCAATTTGAGGTTTCACTCTGTTTTCTCCTATAGGGATACATGTATTTGGAACTCTAAATCCAACACGGTTTGTGCTAGCTCTTTGAAACTTGACACAATAAAGCAGTTTCAAGTTCTATCTCTATGGTTTGTTTGCTGTTGATGTAGCCCTAAGCAGAGACTGGCGAGAATCACTTTCATGGAAAGGGCCTGCCAAGCTTCCAAAAAACTACGAGTTGCCTGAAATCTCAGCAAACACTTTTTCACCCAATCTTGATGATACTTTCAGGTAATGATCAGTACACCAAGCCCACTTGGCTCGCCAAATTTCGTTCTTCTAGGTTAAACCGTTCGTTGGCAGTAACCGGTTTCATTTTGAGGTTTCACTCTGTTTTCTCCTATATGGATACATGTATTTGGAACTCTAAATCCAACACGGTTTTGCTAGCTCTTTGAAACTTGACACAATAAAGCAGTTTCAAGTTCTATCTCTATGGTTTGTTTGCTGTTGATGTAGCCCTAAGCAGAGACTGGCGAGAATCACTTTCATGGAAAGGGCCTGCCAAGCTTCCAAAGAACTACGAGTTCCCTGAAATCTCAGCAAACACTTTTTCACCCAATCTTGATGATACTTTCAGGTAATGATCAGTACACCAAGCCCACTTGGCTCGCCAAATTTCGTTCTTCTAGGTGAAACCATTCCTTGGCAGTAACCGGTTTCATTTTGAGGTTTCACTCTGTTTTCTCCTATAGGGTTACATGTATTTGGAACTCTAAATCCAACACGGTTTGTGCTAGCTCTTTGAAACTTGACACAATAAAGCAGTTTCAAGTTCTATCTCTATGGTTTGTTTGCTGTTTATGTAGCCCTAAGCAGAGACTGGCGAGAATCACTTTCATGGAAAGGGCCTGCCAAGCTTCCAAAGAACTACAAGTTGCCTGAAATCTCAGCAAACACTTTTTCACCCAATCTTGATGATACTTTCAGGTAATGATCAGTACACCAAGCCCACTTGGCTCGCCAAATTTCGTTCTTCTAGGTTAAACCGTTCCTTGGCAGGAACCGGTTTCATTTTGAGGTTTCACTCTGTTTTCTCCTATAGGGATACATGTATTTGGAACTCTAAATCCAACACGGTTTGTGCTAGCTCTTTGAAACTTGACACAATAAAGCAGTTTCAAGTTCTATCTCTATGGTTTGTTTGCTGTTGATGTAGCCCTAAGCAGAGACTGGCGAGAATCACTTTCATGGAAAGGGCCTGCCAAGCTTCCAAAAAACTACGAGTTGCCTGAAATCTCAGCAAACACTTTTTCACCCAATCTTGATGATACTTTCAGGTAATGATCAGTACACCAAGCCCACTTGGCTCGCCAAATTTCGTTCTTCTAGGTGAAACCGTTCCTTGGCAGGAACCGGTTTCAATTTGAGGTTTCACTCTGTTTTCTCCTATAGGGATACATGTATTTGGAACTCTAAATCCAACACGGTTTGTGCTAGCTCTTTGAAACTTGACACAATAAAGCAGTTTCAAGTTCTATCTCTATGGTTTGTTTGCTGTTGATGTAGCCCTAAGCAGAGACTGGCGAGAATCACTTTCATGGAAAGGGCCTGCCAAGCTTCCAAAAAACTACGAGTTGCCTGAAATCTCAGCAAACACTTTTTCACCCAATCTTGATGATACTTTCAGGTAATGATCAGTACACCAAGCCCACTTGGCTCGCCAAATTTCGTTCTTCTAGGTTAAACCGTTCGTTGGCAGTAACCGGTTTCATTTTGAGGTTTCACTCTGTTTTCTCCTATATGGATACATGTATTTGGAACTCTAAATCCAACACGGTTTTGCTAGCTCTTTGAAACTTGACACAATAAAGCAGTTTCAAGTTCTATCTCTATGGTTTGTTTGCTGTTGATGTAGCCCTAAGCAGAGACTGGCGAGAATCACTTTCATGGAAAGGGCCTGCCAAGCTTCCAAAGAACTACGAGTTCCCTGAAATCTCAGCAAACACTTTTTCACCCAATCTTGATGATACTTTCAGGTAATGATCAGTACACCAAGCCCACTTGGCTCGCCAAATTTCGTTCTTCTAGGTGAAACCATTCCTTGGCAGTAACCGGTTTCATTTTGAGGTTTCACTCTGTTTTCTCCTATAGGGTTACATGTATTTGGAACTCTAAATCCAACACGGTTTGTGCTAGCTCTTTGAAACTTGACACAATAAAGCAGTTTCAAGTTCTATCTCTATGGTTTGTTTGCTGTTTATGTAGCCCTAAGCAGAGACTGGCGAGAATCACTTTCATGGAAAGGGCCTGCCAAGCTTCCAAAGAACTACAAGTTGCCTGAAATCTCAGCAAACACTTTTTCACCCAATCTTGATGATACTTTCAGGTAATGATCAGTACACCAAGCCCACTTGGCTCGCCAAATTTCGTTCTTCTAGGTTAAACCGTTCCTTGGCAGGAACCGGTTTCATTTTGAGGTTTCACTCTGTTTTCTCCTATAGGGATACATGTATTTGGAACTCTAAATCCAACACGGTTTGTGCTAGCTCTTTGAAACTTGACACAATAAAGCAGTTTCAAGTTCTATCTCTATGGTTTGTTTGCTGTTGATGTAGCCCTAAGCAGAGACTGGCGAGAATCACTTTCATGGAAAGGGCCTGCCAAGCTTCCAAAAAACTACGAGTTGCCTGAAATCTCAGCAAACACTTTTTCACCCAATCTTGATGATACTTTCAGGTAATGATCAGTACACCAAGCCCACTTGGCTCGCCAAATTTCGTTTTTTTAGGTGAATCCGTTCCTTGGCAGTAACCGGTTTCATTTTGAGGTTTCACTCTGTTTTCTCCTATAGGGATACATGTATTTGGAACTCTAAATCAAACATGGTTTGTGCTAGCTCTTTGAAACTTGACACAATAAAGCAGTTTCAAGTTCTATCTCTATGGTTTGTTTGCTGTTGATGTAGCCCTAAGCAGAGACTGGCGAGAATCACTTTCATGGAAAGGGCCTGCCAAGCTTCCAAAAAACTACGAGTTGCCTGAAATCTGAGCAACCACTTTTTCACCCAATCTTGATGATACTTTCAGGTAATGATCAGTACACCAAGCCCACTTGGCTCGCCAAATTTCGTTCTTCTAGGTTAAACCGTTCCTTGGCAGTAACCGGTTTCATTTTGAGGTTTCACTCTGTTTTCTCCTATAGGGATACATGTATTTGGAACTCTAAATCCAACATGGTTTGTGCTAGCTCTTTCAAACTTGACACAATAAAGCAGTTTCAAGTTCTATCTCTATGGTTTGTTTGCTGTTGATGTAGCCCTAAGCAGAGACTGGCGAGAATCACTTTCATGGAAAGGGCCTGCCAAGCTTCCAAAGAACTACGAGTTGCCTGAAATCTCAGCAAACACTTTTTCACCCAATCTTGATGATACTTTCAGGTAATGATCAGTACACCAAGCCCACTTGGCTCGCCAAATTTCGTTCTTCTAGGTTAAACCGTTCCTTGGCAGTAACCGGTTTCATTTTGAGGTTTCACTCTGTTTTCTCCTATAGGGATACATGTATTTGGAACTCTAAATCCAACACGGTTTGTGCTAGCTCTTTGAAACTTGACACAATAAAGCAGTTTCAAGTTCTATCTCTATGGTTTTTTTGCTGTTGATGTAGCCCTAAGCAGAGACTGGCGAGAATCACTTTCATGAAAAGGGCCTGCCAAGCTTCCAAAAAACTACGAGTTGCCCGAAATCTCAGCACACACTTTTTCACCCAATCTTGATGAAACTTTCAGGTAATGATCAGTACACCAATCCCACTTGGCTCACCAAATTTCGTTCTTCTAGGTTAAACCGTTCTTTGGCAGTAACCGGTTTCATTTTGAGGTTTCACTCTGTTTTCTCCTATAGGGATACATGTATTTGGAACTCTAAATCAAACACGGTTTGTGCTAGCTCTTTGAAACTTGACACAATAAAGCAGTTTCAAGTTCTATCTCTATGGTTTGTTTGCTGTTGATGTAGCCCTAAGCAGAGACTGGCGAGAATCACTTTCATGGAGCGCCTGCCAAGCTTCCAAAAAACTACGAGTTGCCTGAAATCTCAGCACACCCTTTTTCACCCAATCTTGATGAAACTTTCAGGTAATGATCAGTACACCAATCCCACTTGGCTCGCAAAATTTCGTTCTTCTAGGTTAAACCGTTCGTTGGCAGTAACCGGTTTCATTTTGCGGTTTCACTCTGTTTTCTCCTATAGGGATACATGTATTTGGAACTGTAAATCAAACACGGTTTGTGCTAGCTCTTTGAAACTTGACACAATAAAGCAGTTTCAAGTTCTATCTCTATGGTTTGTTTGCTGTTGATGTTGCCCTAAGCAGAGTCTGGCGAGAATCACTTTCATGGAAAGGGCCTGCCAAGCTTCCAAAAAACTACGAGTTGCCCGAAATCTCAGCAAACACTTTTTCACCCAATCTTGATGAAACTTTCAGGTAATGATCAGTACACTAATCCCACTTGGCTCGCCAAATTTCCTTCTTCTAGGTTAAACCGTTCGTGGGCAGTAACCGGTTTCATTTTGAGGTTTCACTCTGTTTTCTCCTATAGGGATACATGTATTTGGAACTCTAAATCAAACACGGTTTGTGCTAGCTCTTTGAAACTTGACACAATAAAGCAGTTTCAAGTTCTATCTCTATGGTTTGTTTGCTGTTGATGTAGCCCTAAGCAGATAGTGGCGAGAATCACTTTCATGGAAAGGGCCTGCCAAGCTTCCAAAAAAATACGAGTTGACCGAAATCTCAGCACACACTTTTTCACCCAATCTTGATGAAACTTTCAGGTAATGATCAGTACACCAATCCCACTTGGCTCGCCAAATTTCGTTCTTCTAGGTTAAACCGTTCGTTGGCAGTAACCGGTTTCATTTTGAGGTTTCACTCTGTTTTCTCCTATAGGGATACATGTATTTGGAACTCTAAATCAAACATGGTTTGTGCTAGCTCTTTGAAACTTGACACAATAAAGCAGTTTCAAGTTCTATCTCTATGGTTTGTTTGCTGTTGATGTAGCCCTAAGCAGAGACTGGCGAGAATCACTTTCATGGAGCGCCTGCCAAGCTTCCAAAAAACTACGAGTTGCCTGAAATCTCAGCACACCCTTTTTCACCCAATCTTGATGAAACTTTCAGGTAATGATGAGTACACCAATCCCACTTGGCTCGCCAAATTTCGTTTAATAGGTTAAACAGTTCGTTGGCAGTAACCGGTTTCATTTTGAGGTTTCACTCTGTTTTCTCCTATAGGGATACATGTATTTGGAACTCTAAATCAAACATGGTTTGTGCTAGCTCTTTGAAACTTGACACAATAAAGCAGTTTCAAGTTCTATCTCTATGGTTTGTTTGCTGTTGATGTAGCCCTAAGCAGAGACTGGCGAGAATCACTTTCATGGAGCGCCTGCCAAGCTTCCAAAAAACTACGAGTTGCCTGAAATCTCAGCACACCCTTTTTCACCCAATCTTGATGAAACTTTCAGGTAATGATGAGTACACCAATCCCACTTGGCTCGCCAAATTTCGTTTAATAGGTTAAACCGTTCGTTGGCAGTAACCGATTTCATTTTGAGGTTTCACTCTGTTTTCTCCTATAGGGATACATGTATTTGGAACTCTAAATCAAACACGGATTGTGCTAGCTCTTTGAAACTTGACACAATAAAGCAGTTTCAAGTTCTATCTCTATGGTTTGTTTGCTGTTGATGTAGCCCTAAGCAGAGACTGGCGAGAATCACTTTCATGGAAAGAACCTGCCAAGCTTCCAAAAAACTACGAGTTGCCTGAAATCTCAGCACACACTTTTTCACCCAATCTTGATGAAACTTTCAGGTAATGATCAGTACACCAATCGCACTTGGCTTGCCAAATTTCGTTCTTCTAGGTTAAACCGTTCCTTGGCAGTAACCGGTTTCATTTTGAGGTTTCACTCTGTTTTCTCATATAGGGATACATGTATTTGGAACTCTAAATCCAACACGGTTTGTGCTAGCTCTTTGAAACTTGACACAATAAAGCAGTTTCAAGTTCTATCTCTATGGTTTGTTTGCTGTTGATGTAGCCCTAAGCAGAGACTGGCGAGAATCACTTTCATGAAAAGGGCCTGCCAAGCTTCCAAAAAACTACGAGTTGCCCGAAATCTCAGCACACACTTTTTCACCCAATCTTGATGAAACTTTCAGGTAATGATCAGTACACCAATCCCACTTGGCTCGCCAAATTTCGTTCTTCTAGGTTAAACCGTTCGTTGGCAGTAACCGGTTTCATTTTGAGGTTTCACTCTGTTTTCTCCTATAGGGATACATGTATTTGGAACTCTAAATCAAACACGGTTTGTGCTAGCTCTTTGAAACTTGACACAATAAAGCAGTTTCAAGTTCTATCTCTATGGTTTGTTTACTGTTGATGTAGCCCAAAGCAGAGACTGGCGAGAATCACTTTCATGGAGCGCCTGCCAAGCTTCCAAAAAACTACGAGTTGCCTGAAATCTCAGCACACCCTTTTTCATTCAATCTTGATGAATCTTTCAGGTAATGATCAGTACACCAATCCCACTTGGCTCGCCGAATTTCGTTCTTCTAGGTTAAACCGTTCGTTGGCAGTAACCGGTTTCATTTTGCGGTTTCACTCTGTTTTCTCCTATAGGGATACATGTATTTGGAACTCTAAATCAAACACGGTTTGTGCTAGCTCTTTGAAACTTGACACAATAAAGCAGTTTCAAGTTCTATCTCTATGGTTTGTTTGCTGTTGATGTAGCCCTAAGCAGAGACTGGCGAGAATCACTTTCATGGAAAGGGCCTGCCAAGCTTCCAAAAAACTACGAGTTGCCCGAAATCTCAGCAAACACTTTTTCACCCAATCTTGATGAAACTTTCAGGTAATGATCAGTACACCAATCCCACTTGGCTCGCCAAATTTCGTTCTTCTAGGTTAAACCGTTCGTTGGCAGTAACCGGTTTCATTTTGAGGTTTCACTCTGTTTTCTCCTATAGGGATACATGTATTTGGAACTCTAAATCAAACACGGTTTGTGCTAGCTCTTTGAAACTTGACACAAAAAAGCAGTTTCAAGTTCTATCTCTATGGTTTGTTTGCTGTTGATGTAGCCCTAAGCAGAGACTGGCGAGAATCACTTTCATGGAAAGCGCCTGCCAAGCTTCCAAAAAACTACGAGTTGCCGGAAATCTCAGCACACCCTTTTTCACCCAATCTTGATGAAACTTTCAGGTAATGATCAGTACACCAATCCCACTTGGCTCGCCAAATTTCGTTCTTCTAGGTTAAACCGTTCGTTGGCAGTAACCGGTTTCATTTTGAGGTTTCACTCTGTTTTCTCCTATAGGGATACATGTATTTGGAACTCTAAATCCAACACGGTTTGTGCTAGCTCTTTGAAACTTGACACAATAAAGCAGTTTCAAGTTCTATCTCTATGGTTTTTTTGCTGTTGATGTAGCCCTAAGCAGAGACTGGCGAGAATCACTTTCATGAAAAGGGCCTGCCAAGCTTCCAAAAAACTACGAGTTGCCCGAAATCTCAGCACACACTTTTTCACCCAATCTTGATGAAACTTTCAGGTAATGATCAGTACACCAATCCCACTTGGCTCACCAAATTTCGTTCTTCTAGGTTAAACCGTTCTTTGGCAGTAACCGGTTTCATTTTGAGGTTTCACTCTGTTTTCTCCTATAGGGATACATGTATTTGGAACTCTAAATCAAACACGGTTTGTGCTAGCTCTTTGAAACTTGACACAATAAAGCAGTTTCAAGTTCTATCTCTATGGTTTGTTTGCTGTTGATGTAGCCCTAAGCAGAGACTGGCGAGAATCACTTTCATGGAGCGCCTGCCAAGCTTCCAAAAAACTACGAGTTGCCTGAAATCTCAGCACACCCTTTTTCACCCAATCTTGATGAAACTTTCAGGTAATGATCAGTACACCAATCCCACTTGGCTCGCAAAATTTCGTTCTTCTAGGTTAAACCGTTCGTTGGCAGTAACCGGTTTCATTTTGCGGTTTCACTCTGTTTTCTCCTATAGGGATACATGTATTTGGAACTGTAAATCAAACACGGTTTGTGCTAGCTCTTTGAAACTTGACACAATAAAGCAGTTTCAAGTTCTATCTCTATGGTTTGTTTGCTGTTGATGTTGCCCTAAGCAGAGTCTGGCGAGAATCACTTTCATGGAAAGGGCCTGCCAAGCTTCCAAAAAACTACGAGTTGCCCGAAATCTCAGCAAACACTTTTTCACCCAATCTTGATGAAACTTTCAGGTAATGATCAGTACACTAATCCCACTTGGCTCGCCAAATTTCCTTCTTCTAGGTTAAACCGTTCGTGGGCAGTAACCGGTTTCATTTTGAGGTTTCACTCTGTTTTCTCCTATAGGGATACATGTATTTGGAACTCTAAATCAAACACGGTTTGTGCTAGCTCTTTGAAACTTGACACAATAAAGCAGTTTCAAGTTCTATCTCTATGGTTTGTTTGCTGTTGATGTAGCCCTAAGCAGAGACTGGCGAGAATCACTTTCATGGAAAGAACCTGCCAAGCTTCCAAAAAACTACGAGTTGCCTGAAATCTCAGCACACACTTTTTCACCCAATCTTGATGAAACTTTCAGGTAATGATCAGTACACCAATCGCACTTGGCTTGCCAAATTTCGTTCTTCTAGGTTAAACCGTTCCTTGGCAGTAACCGGTTTCATTTTGAGGTTTCACTCTGTTTTCTCATATAGGGATACATGTATTTGGAACTCTAAATCCAACACGGTTTGTGCTAGCTCTTTGAAACTTGACACAATAAAGCAGTTTCAAGTTCTATCTCTATGGTTTGTTTGCTGTTGATGTAGCCCTAAGCAGAGACTGGCGAGAATCACTTTCATGAAAAGGGCCTGCCAAGCTTCCAAAAAACTACGAGTTGCCCGAAATCTCAGCACACACTTTTTCACCCAATCTTGATGAAACTTTCAGGTAATGATCAGTACACCAATCCCACTTGGCTCGCCAAATTTCGTTCTTCTAGGTTAAACCGTTCGTTGGCAGTAACCGGTTTCATTTTGAGGTTTCACTCTGTTTTCTCCTATAGGGATACATGTATTTGGAACTCTAAATCAAACACGGTTTGTGCTAGCTCTTTGAAACTTGACACAATAAAGCAGTTTCAAGTTCTATCTCTATGGTTTGTTTACTGTTGATGTAGCCCAAAGCAGAGACTGGCGAGAATCACTTTCATGGAGCGCCTGCCAAGCTTCCAAAAAACTACGAGTTGCCTGAAATCTCAGCACACCCTTTTTCATTCAATCTTGATGAATCTTTCAGGTAATGATCAGTACACCAATCCCACTTGGCTCGCCGAATTTCGTTCTTCTAGGTTAAACCGTTCGTTGGCAGTAACCGGTTTCATTTTGCGGTTTCACTCTGTTTTCTCCTATAGGGATACATGTATTTGGAACTCTAAATCAAACACGGTTTGTGCTAGCTCTTTGAAACTTGACACAATAAAGCAGTTTCAAGTTCTATCTCTATGGTTTGTTTGCTGTTGATGTAGCCCTAAGCAGAGACTGGCGAGAATCACTTTCATGGAAAGGGCCTGCCAAGCTTCCAAAAAACTACGAGTTGCCCGAAATCTCAGCAAACACTTTTTCACCCAATCTTGATGAAACTTTCAGGTAATGATCAGTACACCAATCCCACTTGGCTCGCCAAATTTCGTTCTTCTAGGTTAAACCGTTCGTTGGCAGTAACCGGTTTCATTTTGAGGTTTCACTCTGTTTTCTCCTATAGGGATACATGTATTTGGAACTCTAAATCAAACACGGTTTGTGCTAGCTCTTTGAAACTTGACACAAAAAAGCAGTTTCAAGTTCTATCTCTATGGTTTGTTTGCTGTTGATGTAGCCCTAAGCAGAGACTGGCGAGAATCACTTTCATGGAAAGCGCCTGCCAAGCTTCCAAAAAACTACGAGTTGCCGGAAATCTCAGCACACCCTTTTTCACCCAATCTTGATGAAACTTTCAGGTAATGATCAGTACACCAATCCCACTTGGCTCGCCAAATTTCGTTCTTCTAGGTTAAACCGTTCGTTGGCAGTAACCGGTTTCATTTTGAGGTTTCACTCTGTTTTCTCCTATAGGGATACATGTATTTGGAACTCTAAATCCAACACGGTTTGTGCTAGCTCTTTGAAACTTGACACAATAAAGCAGTTTCAAGTTCTATCTCTATGGTTTTTTTGCTGTTGATGTAGCCCTAAGCAGAGACTGGCGAGAATCACTTTCATGAAAAGGGCCTGCCAAGCTTCCAAAAAACTACGAGTTGCCCGAAATCTCAGCACACACTTTTTCACCCAATCTTGATGAAACTTTCAGGTAATGATCAGTACACCAATCCCACTTGGCTCACCAAATTTCGTTCTTCTAGGTTAAACCGTTCTTTGGCAGTAACCGGTTTCATTTTGAGGTTTCACTCTGTTTTCTCCTATAGGGATACATGTATTTGGAACTCTAAATCAAACACGGTTTGTGCTAGCTCTTTGAAACTTGACACAATAAAGCAGTTTCAAGTTCTATCTCTATGGTTTGTTTGCTGTTGATGTAGCCCTAAGCAGAGACTGGCGAGAATCACTTTCATGGAGCGCCTGCCAAGCTTCCAAAAAACTACGAGTTGCCTGAAATCTCAGCACACCCTTTTTCACCCAATCTTGATGAAACTTTCAGGTAATGATCAGTACACCAATCCCACTTGGCTCGCAAAATTTCGTTCTTCTAGGTTAAACCGTTCGTTGGCAGTAACCGGTTTCATTTTGCGGTTTCACTCTGTTTTCTCCTATAGGGATACATGTATTTGGAACTGTAAATCAAACACGGTTTGTGCTAGCTCTTTGAAACTTGACACAATAAAGCAGTTTCAAGTTCTATCTCTATGGTTTGTTTGCTGTTGATGTTGCCCTAAGCAGAGTCTGGCGAGAATCACTTTCATGGAAAGGGCCTGCCAAGCTTCCAAAAAACTACGAGTTGCCCGAAATCTCAGCAAACACTTTTTCACCCAATCTTGATGAAACTTTCAGGTAATGATCAGTACACTAATCCCACTTGGCTCGCCAAATTTCCTTCTTCTAGGTTAAACCGTTCGTGGGCAGTAACCGGTTTCATTTTGAGGTTTCACTCTGTTTTCTCCTATAGGGATACATGTATTTGGAACTCTAAATCAAACACGGTTTGTGCTAGCTCTTTGAAACTTGACACAATAAAGCAGTTTCAAGTTCTATCTCTATGGTTTGTTTGCTGTTGATGTAGCCCTAAGCAGATAGTGGCGAGAATCACTTTCATGGAAAGGGCCTGCCAAGCTTCCAAAAAAATACGAGTTGACCGAAATCTCAGCACACACTTTTTCACCCAATCTTGATGAAACTTTCAGGTAATGATCAGTACACCAATCCCACTTGGCTCGCCAAATTTCGTTCCTCTAGGTTAAACCGTTCGTTGGCAGTAACCGGTTTCATTTTGAGGTTTCACTCTGTTTTCTCCTATAGGGATACATGTATTTGGAACTCTAAATCAAACATGGTTTGTGCTAGCTCTTTGAAACTTGACACAATAAAGCAGTTTCAAGTTCTATCTCTATGGTTTGTTTGCTGTTGATGTAGCCCTAAGCAGAGACTGGCGAGAATCACTTTCATGGAGCGCCTGCCAAGCTTCCAAAAAACTACGAGTTGCCTGAAATCTCAGCACACCCTTTTTCACCCAATCTTGATGAAACTTTCAGGTAATGATGAGTACACCAATCCCACTTGGCTCGCCAAATTTCGTTTAATAGGTTAAACAGTTCGTTGGCAGTAACCGGTTTCATTTTGAGGTTTCACTCTGTTTTCTCCTATAGGGATACATGTATTTGGAACTCTAAATCAAACATGGTTTGTGCTAGCTCTTTGAAACTTGACACAATAAAGCAGTTTCAAGTTCTATCTCTATGGTTTGTTTGCTGTTGATGTAGCCCTAAGCAGAGACTGGCGAGAATCACTTTCATGGAGCGCCTGCCAAGCTTCCAAAAAACTACGAGTTGCCTGAAATCTCAGCACACCCTTTTTCACCCAATCTTGATGAAACTTTCAGGTAATGATGAGTACACCAATCCCACTTGGCTCGCCAAATTTCGTTTAATAGGTTAAACCGTTCGTTGGCAGTAACCGGTTTCATTTTGAGGTTTCACTCTGTTTTCTCCTATAGGGATACATGTATTTGGAACTCTAAATCAAACACGGATTGTGCTAGCTCTTTGAAACTTGACACAATAAAGCAGTTTCAAGTTCTATCTCTATGGTTTGTTTGCTGTTGATGTAGCCCTAAGCAGAGACTGGCGAGAATCAGTTTCATGGAAAGAACCTGCCAACCTTCCAAAAAACTACGAGTTGCCTGAAATCTCAGCACACACTTTTTCACCCAATCTTGATGAAACTTTCAGGTAATGATCAGTACACCAATCCCACTTGGCTCGCCAAATTTCGTTCTTCTAGGTTAAACCGTTCGTTGGCAGTAACCGGTTTCATTTTGAGGTTTCACTCTGTTTTCTCCTATAGGGATACATGTATTTGGAACTCTAAATCAAACACGGTTTGTGCTAGCTCTTTGAAACTTGACACAATAAAGCAGTTTCAAGTTCTATCTCTATGGTTTGTTTGCTGTTTATGTAGCCCTAAGCAGAGACTGGCGAGAATCACATTCATGGAGCGCCTGCCAAGCTTCCAAAAAACTACGAGTTGCCTGAAATCTCAGCACACCCTTTTTCACCCAATCTTGATGAAACTTTCAGGTAATGATGAGTACACCAATCCCACTTGGCTCGCCAAATTTCGTTTAATAGGTTAAACCGTTCGTTGGCAGTAACCGATTTCATTTTGAGGTTTCACTCTGTTTTCTCCTATAGGGATACATGTATTTGGAACTCTAAATCAAACACGGATTGTGCTAGCTCTTTGAAACTTGACACAATAAAGCAGTTTCAAGTTCTATCTCTATGGTTTGTTTGCTGTTGATGTAGCCCTAAGCAGAGACTGGCGAGAATCACTTTCATGGAAAGAACCTGCCAAGCTTCCAAAAAACTACGAGTTGCCTGAAATCTCAGCACACACTTTTTCACCCAATCTTGATGAAACTTTCAGGTAATGATCAGTACACCAATCGCACTTGGCTTGCCAAATTTCGTTCTTCTAGGTTAAACCGTTCCTTGGCAGTAACCGGTTTCATTTTGAGGTTTCACTCTGTTTTCTCATATAGGGATACATGTATTTGGAACTCTAAATCCAACACGGTTTGTGCTAGCTCTTTGAAACTTGACACAATAAAGCAGTTTCAAGTTCTATCTCTATGGTTTGTTTGCTGTTGATGTAGCCCTAAGCAGAGACTGGCGAGAATCACTTTCATGAAAAGGGCCTGCCAAGCTTCCAAAAAACTACGAGTTGCCCGAAATCTCAGCACACACTTTTTCACCCAATCTTGATGAAACTTTCAGGTAATGATCAGTACACCAATCCCACTTGGCTCGCCAAATTTCGTTCTTCTAGGTTAAACCGTTCGTTGGCAGTAACCGGTTTCATTTTGAGGTTTCACTCTGTTTTCTCCTATAGGGATACATGTATTTGGAACTCTAAATCAAACACGGTTTGTGCTAGCTCTTTGAAACTTGACACAATAAAGCAGTTTCAAGTTCTATCTCTATGGTTTGTTTACTGTTGATGTAGCCCAAAGCAGAGACTGGCGAGAATCACTTTCATGGAGCGCCTGCCAAGCTTCCAAAAAACTACGAGTTGCCTGAAATCTCAGCACACCCTTTTTCACCCAATCTTGATGAATCTTTCAGGTAATGATCAGTACACCAATCCCACTTGGCTCGCCGAATTTCGTTCTTCTAGGTTAAACCGTTCGTTGGCAGTAACCGGTTTCATTTTGCGGTTTCACTCTGTTTTCTCCTATAGGGATACATGTATTTGGAACTCTAAATCAAACACGGTTTGTGCTAGCTCTTTGAAACTTGACACAATAAAGCAGTTTCAAGTTATATCTCTATGGTTTGTTTGCTGTTGATGTAGCCCTAAGCAGAGACTGGCGAGAATCACTTTCATGGAAAGGGCCTGCCAAGCTTCCAAAAAACTACGAGTTGCCTGAAATCTAAGCTCACACTTTTTCACCCAATCTTGATGAAACTTTCAGGTAATGATCAGTACACCAATCCCACTTGGCTCGCCAAGTTTCCTTCTTTTAGGTTAAACCGTTCGTTGGCAGTAACCGGTTTCATTTTGAGGTTTCACTCTGTTTTCTCCTATAGGGATACATGTATTTGGAACTCTAAATCAAACACGGTTTGTGCTAGCTCTTTGAAACTTGACACAAAAAAGCAGTTTCAAGTTCTATCTCTATGGTTTGTTTGCTGTTGATGTAGCCCTAAGCAGAGACTGGCGAGAACCACGTTCATGGAAAGGGCCTGCCAAGCTTTCAAAAAACTACGAGTTGCCTGAAATCTCAGCACACACTTTTTCACCCAATCTTGATGAAACTTTCAGGTAATGATCAGTACACCAATCCCACTTGGCTCACCAAATTTCGTTCTTCTAGGTTAAACCGTTCGTTGGCAGTAACCGGTTTCATTTTGAGGTTTCACTCTGTTTTCTCCTATAGGGATACATGTATTTGGAACTCTAAGTCAAACACGGTTTGTGCTAGCTCTTTGAAACTTGACACAATAAAGCAGTTTCAAGTTCTATCTCTATGGTTTGTTTGCTGTTGATGTAGCCCTAAGCAGAGACTGGCGAGAATCACTTTCATGGAAAGGGCCTGCCAAGCTTCCAAAATACTACGAGTTTCCTGAAATCTCATCACACACTTTTTCACCCAATCTTGATGAAACTTTCAGGTAATGATCAGTACACCAATCCCACTTGGCTCGCCGAATTTCGTTCTTCTAGGTTAAACCGTTCGTTGGCAGTAACCGGTTTCATTTTGAGGTTTCACTCTGTTTTCTCCTATAGGGATACATGTATTTGGAACTCTAAATCAAACACGGTTTGTGCTAGCTCTTTGAAACTTGACACAATAAAGCAGTTTCAAGTTCTATCTCTATGGTTTGTTTGCTGTTGATGTAGCCCTAAGCAGAGACTGGCGAGAATCACTTTCATGGAAAGGGACTGCCAAGCTTCCAAAAAACTACGAGTTGCCTGAAATCTCAGCACACCCTTTTTCACCCAATCTTGATGAAACTTTCAGGTAATGATCTGTACACCAATCTCACTTGGCTCGCCAAATTTCGTTTTCTAGGTTAAACCGTTCGTTGGCAGTAACCGGTTTCATTTTGAGGTTTCACTCTGTTTTCTCCTATAGGGATACATGTATTTGGAACTCTAAATCAAACACGGTTTGTGCTAGCTCTTTGAAACTTGACACAATAAAGCAGTTTCAAGTTCTATCTCTATGGTTTGTTTGCTGTTGATGTAGCCCTAAGCAGAGACTGGCGAGAATCACTTTCATGGAAAGGGCCTGCCAAGCTTCCAAAAAACTACGAGTTGCCTGAAATCTCAGCACACACTTTTTCACCCAATCTTGATGAAACTTTCAGGTAATGATCAGTACACCAATCGCACTTGGCTTGCCAAATTTCGTTCTTCTAGGTTAAACCGTTCGTTGGCAGTAACCGGTTTCATTTTGAGGTTTCACTCTGTTTTCTCATATAGGGATACATGTATTTGGAACTCTAAATCCAACACGGTTTGTGCTAGCTCTTTGAAACTTGACACAATAAAGCAGTTTCAAGTTCTATCTCTATGGTTTGTTTGCTGTTGATGTAGCCCTAAGCAGAGACTGGCGAGAATCACTTTCATGAAAAGGGCCTGCCAAGCTTCCAAAAAACTACGAGTTGCCCGAAATCTCAGCACACACTTTTTCACCCAATCTTGATGAAACTTTCAGGTAATGATCAGTACACCAATCCCACTTGGCTCGCCAAATTTCGTTCTTCTAGGTTAAACCGTTCGTTGGCAGTAACCGGTTTCATTTTGAGGTTTCACTCTGTTTTCTCCTATAGGGATACATGTATTTGGAACTCTAAATCAAACACGGTTTGTGCTAGCTCTTTGAAACTTGACACAATAAAGCAGTTTCAAGTTCTATCTCTATGGTTTGTTTACTGTTGATGTAGCCCAAAGCAGAGACTGGCGAGAATCACTTTCATGGAGCGCCTGCCAAGCTTCCAAAAAACTACGAGTTGCCTGAAATCTCAGCACACCCTTTTTCACCCAATCTTGATGAAACTTTCAGGTAATGATCAGTACACCAATCCCACTTGGCTCGCCGAATTTCGTTCTTCTAGGTTAAACCGTTCGTTGGCAGTAACCGGTTTCATTTTGCGGTTTCACTCTGTTTTCTCCTATAGGGATACATGTATTTGGAACTCTAAATCAAACACGGTTTGTGCTAGCTCTTTGAAACTTGACACAATAAAGCAGTTTCAAGTTATATCTCTATGGTTTGTTTGCTGTTGATGTAGCCCTAAGCAGAGACTGGCGAGAATCACTTTCATGGAAAGGGCCTGCCAAGCTTCCAAAAAACTACGAGTTTCCTGAAATCTCAGCACACACTTTTTCACCCAATCTTGATGAAACTTTCAGGTAATGATCAGTACACCAATCCCACTTGGCTCGCCAAATTTCGTTCTTCTAGGTTAAACCGTTCGTTGGCAGAAACCGGTTTCATTTTGAGGTTTCACTCTGTTTTCTCCTATAGGGATACATGTATTTTTTAACTCTAAATCAAACACGGTTTTTGCTAGCTCTTTGAATCTTGACACAATAAAGCAGTTTCAAGTTCTATCTCTATGGTTTGTTTGCTGTTGATGTAGCCCTAAGCAGAGACTGGCGAGAATCACTCTCATGGAAAGCACCTGCCAAGCTTCCAAAAAACTACGAGTTGCCTGAAATCTCAGCTCACACTTTTTCACCCAATCTTGATGAAACTTTCAGGTAATGATCAGTACACCAATCCCACTTGGCTCGCCAAGTTTCCTTCTTTTAGGTTAAACCGTTCGTTGGCAGTAACCGGTTTCATTTTGAGGTTTCACTCTGTTTTCTCCTATAGGGATACATGTATTTGGAACTCTAAATCAAACACGGTTTGTGCTAGCTCTTTGAAACTTGACACAAAAAAGCAGTTTCAAGTTCTATCTCTATGGTTTGTTTGCTGTTGATGTAGCCCTAAGCAGAGACTGGCGAGAATCACGTTCATGGAAAGGGCCTGCCAAGCTTTCAAAAAACTACGAGTTGCCTGAAATCTCAGCACACACTTTTTCACCCAATCTTGATGAAACTTTCAGGTAATGATCAGTACACCAATCCCACTTGGCTCGCCAAATTTCGTTCTTCTAGGTTAAACCGTTCGTTGGCAGTAACCGGTTTCATTTTGAGGTTTCACTCTGTTTTCTCCTATAGGGATACATGTATTTGGAACTCTAAGTCAAACACGGTTTGTGCTAGCTCTTTGAAACTTGACACAATAAAGCAGTTTCAAGTTCTATCTCTATGGTTTGTTTGCTGTTGATGTAGCCCTAAGCAGAGACTGGCGAGAATCACTTTCATGGAAAGGGCCTGCCAAGCTTCCAAAATACTACGAGTTTCCTGAAATCTCATCACACACTTTTTCACCCAATCTTGATGAAACTTTCAGGTAATGATCAGTACACCAATCCCACTTGGCTCGCCAAATTTCGTTCTTCTAGGTTAAACCGTTCGTTGGCAGTAACCGGTTTCATTTTGAGGTTTCACTCTGTTTTCTCCTATAGGGATACATGTATTTGGAACTCTAAATCAAACACGGTTTGTGCTAGCTCTTTGAAACTTGACACAATAAAGCAGTTTCAAGTTCTATCTCTATGGTTTGTTTGCTGTTGATGTAGTCCTAAGCAGAGACTGGCGAGAATCACTTTCATGGAAAGGGACTGCCAAGCTTCCAAAAAACTACGAGTTGCCTGAAATCTCAGCACACCCTTTTTCACCCAATCTTGATGAAACTTTCAGGTAATGATCAGTACACCAATCTCACTTGGCTCGCCAAATTTCGTTTTCTAGGTTAAACCGTTCCTTGGCAGGAACCGGTTTCATTTTGAGGTTTCACTCTGTTTTCTCCTATAGGGATACATGTATTTGGAACTCTAAATCAAACACGGTTTGTGCTAGCTCTTTGAAACTTGACACAATAAAGCAGTTTCAAGTTCTATCTCTATGGTTTGTTTGCTGTTGATGTAGCCCTAAGCAGAGACTGGCGAGAATCACTTTCATGGAAAGGGCCTGCCAAGCTTCCAAAAAACTACGAGTTGCCTGAAATCTCAGCACACACTTTTTCACCCAATCTTGATGAAACTTTCAGGTAATGATCAGTACACCAATCCCACTTGGCTCGCCAAATTTCGTTCTTCTAGGTTAAACCGTTCGTTGGCAGTAACCAGTTTCATTTTGAGGTTTCACTCTGTTTTCTCCTATAGGGATACATGTATTTGGAACTGTAAATCAAACACGGTTTGTGCTAGCTCTTTGAAACTTGACACAATAAAGCAGTTTCAAGTTCTATCTCTATGGTTTGTTTGCTGTTGATGTAGCCCTAAGCAGAGACTGGCGAGAATCACGTTCATGGAAAGGGCCTGCCAAGCTTTCAAAAAACTACGAGTTGCCTGAAATCTCAGCACACACTTTTTCACCCAATCTTGATGAAACTTTCAGATAATGATCAGTACACCAATCCCACTTGGCTCACCAAATTTCGTTCTTCTAGGTTAAACCGTTCGTTGGCAGTAACCGGTTTCATTTTGAGGTTTCACTCTGTTTTCTCCTATAGGGATACATGTATTTGGAACTCTAAGTCAAACACGGTTTGTGCTAGCTCTTTGAAACTTGACACAATAAAGCAGTTTCAAGTTCTATCTCTATGGTTTGTTTGCTGTTGATGTAGCCCTAAGCAGAGACTGGCGAGAATCACTTTCATGGAAAGGGCCTGCCAAGCTTCCAAAAAACTACAAGTTTCCTGAAATCTCAGCACACACTTTTTCACCCAATCTTGATGAAACTTTCAGGTAATGATCAGTACACCAATCCCACTTGGCTTGCCGAATTTCGTTCTTCTAGGTTAAACCGTTCGTTGGCAGTAACCGGTTTCATTTTGAGGTTTCACTCTGTTTTCTCCTATAGGGATACATGTATTTGGAACTCTAAATCAAACACGGTTTGTGCTAGCTCTTTGAAACTTGACACAATAAAGCAGTTTCAAGTTCTATCTCTATGGTTTGTTTGCTGTTGATGTAGCCCTAAGCAGAGACTGGCGAGAATCACTTTCATGGAAAGGGCCTGCCAAGCTTCCAAAAAACTACGAGTTGCCTGAAATCTCAGCACACCCTTTTTCACCCAATCTTGATGAAACTTTCAGGTAATGATCAGTACACCAATCCCACTTGGCTCGCCAAATTTCGTTTTCTAGGTTAAACCGTTCGTTGGCAGTAACCGGTTTCATTTTGAGGTTTCACTCTGTTTTCTCCTATAGGGATACATGTATTTGGAACTCTAAATCAAACACGGTTTGTGCTAGCTCTTTGAAACTTGACACAATAAAGCAGTTTCAAGTTCTATCTCTATGGTTTGTTTGCTGTTGATGTAGCCCTAAGCAGAGACTGGCGAGAATCACTTTCATAAAAAGGGCCTGCCAAGCTTCCAAAAAACTACGAGTTGCCTGAAATCTCAGCAAACACTTTTTCACCCAATCTTGATGAAACTTTCAGGTAATGATCAGTACACCAATACCACTTGGCTCGCCAAATTTCGTTCTTCTAGGTTAAACCGTTCCTTGGCAGTAACCGGTTTCATTTTGAGGTTTCACTCTGTTTTCTCCTATAGGGATACATGTATTTGGAACTCTAAATCAAACACTTTTGTGCTAGCTCTTTGAAAGTTGACACAATAAAGCAGTTTCAAGTTCTATCTCTATGGTTTGTTTGCTGTTGATATAGCCCTAAGCAGAGACTGGCGAGAATCACTTTCATGGAAAGGGCCTGCCAAGCTTCCAAAAAACTACGAGTTGCCCGAAATCTCAGCAAACACTTTTTCACCCAATCTTGATGAAACTTTCAGGTAATGATCAGTACACCAATCCCACATGGCTCGCCAAATTTCCTTCTTCTAGGTTAAACCGTTCGTTGGCAGTAACCGGTTTCATTTTGAGGTTTCACTCTGTTTTCTCCTACAGGGATACATGTATTTGGAACTCTAAATCAAACACGGTTTGTGCTAGCTCTTTGAAACTTGACACAATAAAGCAGTTTCAAGTTCTATCTCTATGGTTTGTTTGCTGTTGATGTAGCCCTAAGCAGAGACTGGCGAGAATCACTCTCATGGAAAGCACCTGCCAAGCTTCCAAAAAACTACGAGTTGCCTGAAATCTCAGCTCACACTTTTTCACCCAATCTTGATGAAACTTTCAGGTAATGATCAGTACACCAATCCCACTTGGCTCGCCAAGTTTCCTTCTTTTAGGTTAAACCGTTCGTTGGCAGTAACCGGTTTCATTTTGAGGTTTCACTCTGTTTTCTCCTATAGGGATACATGTATTTGGAACTCTAAATCAAACACGGTTTGTGCTAGCTCTTTGAAACTTGACACAAAAAAGCAGTTTCAAGTTCTATCTCTATGGTTTGTTTGCTGTTGATGTAGCCCTAAGCAGAGACTGGCGAGAATCACGTTCATGGAAAGGGCCTGCCAAGCTTTCAAAAAACTACGAGTTGCCTGAAATCTCAGCACACACTTTTTCACCCAATCTTGATGAAACTTTCAGGTAATGATCAGTACACCAATCCCACTTGGCTCGCCAAATTTCGTTCTTCTAGGTTAAACCGTTCGTTGGCAGTAACCGGTTTCATTTTGAGGTTTCACTCTGTTTTCTCCTATAGGGATACATGTATTTGGAACTCTAAGTCAAACACGGTTTGTGCTAGCTCTTTGAAACTTGACACAATAAAGCAGTTTCAAGTTCTATCTCTATGGTTTGTTTGCTGTTGATGTAGCCCTAAGCAGAGACTGGCGAGAATCACTTTCATGGAAAGGGCCTGCCAAGCTTCCAAAATACTACGAGTTTCCTGAAATCTCATCACACACTTTTTCACCCAATCTTGATGAAACTTTCAGGTAATGATCAGTACACCAATCCCACTTGGCTCGCCGAATTTCGTTCTTCTAGGTTAAACCGTTCGTTGGCAGTAACCGGTTTCATTTTGAGGTTTCACTCTGTTTTCTCCTATAGGGATACATGTATTTGGAACTCTAAATCAAACACGGTTTGTGCTAGCTCTTTGAAACTTGACACAATAAAGCAGTTTCAAGTTCTATCTCTATGGTTTGTTTGCTGTTGATGTAGCCCTAAGCAGAGACTGGCGAGAATCACTTTCATGGAAAGGGACTGCCAAGCTTCCAAAAAACTACGAGTTGCCTGAAATCTCAGCACACCCTTTTTCACCCAATCTTGATGAAACTTTCAGGTAATGATCTGTACACCAATCTCACTTGGCTCGCCAAATTTCGTTTTCTAGGTTAAACCGTTCGTTGGCAGTAACCGGTTTCATTTTGAGGTTTCACTCTGTTTTCTCCTATAGGGATACATGTATTTGGAACTCTAAATCAAACACGGTTTGTGCTAGCTCTTTGAAACTTGACACAATAAAGCAGTTTCAAGTTCTATCTCTATGGTTTGTTTGCTGTTGATGTAGCCCTAAGCAGAGACTGGCGAGAATCACTTTCATGGAAAGGGCCTGCCAAGCTTCCAAAAAACTACGAGTTGCCTGAAATCTCAGCACACACTTTTTCACCCAATCTTGATGAAACTTTCAGGTAATGATCAGTACACCAATCGCACTTGGCTTGCCAAATTTCGTTCTTCTAGGTTAAACCGTTCGTTGGCAGTAACCGGTTTCATTTTGAGGTTTCACTCTGTTTTCTCATATAGGGATACATGTATTTGGAACTCTAAATCCAACACGGTTTGTGCTAGCTCTTTGAAACTTGACACAATAAAGCAGTTTCAAGTTCTATCTCTATGGTTTGTTTGCTGTTGATGTAGCCCTAAGCAGAGACTGGCGAGAATCACTTTCATGAAAAGGGCCTGCCAAGCTTCCAAAAAACTACGAGTTGCCCGAAATCTCAGCACACACTTTTTCACCCAATCTTGATGAAACTTTCAGGTAATGATCAGTACACCAATCCCACTTGGCTCGCCAAATTTCGTTCTTCTAGGTTAAACCGTTCTTTGGCAGTAACCGGTTTCATTTTGAGGTTTCACTCTGTTTTCTCCTATAGGGATACATGTATTTGGAACTCTAAATCAAACACGGTTTGTGCTAGCTCTTTGAAACTTGACACAATAAAGCAGTTTCAAGTTCTATCTCTATGGTTTGTTTACTGTTGATGTAGCCCAAAGCAGAGACTGGCGAGAATCACTTTCATGGAGCGCCTGCCAAGCTTCCAAAAAACTACGAGTTGCCTGAAATCTCAGCACACCCTTTTTCACCCAATCTTGATGAAACTTTCAGGTAATGATCAGTACACCAATCCCACTTGGCTCGCCGAATTTCGTTCTTCTAGGTTAAACCGTTCGTTGGCAGTAACCGGTTTCATTTTGCGGTTTCACTCTGTTTTCTCCTATAGGGATACATGTATTTGGAACTCTAAATCAAACACGGTTTGTGCTAGCTCTTTGAAACTTGACACAATAAAGCAGTTTCAAGTTATATCTCTATGGTTTGTTTGCTGTTGATGTAGCCCTAAGCAGAGACTGGCGAGAATCACTTTCATGGAAAGGGCCTGCCAAGCTTCCAAAAAACTACGAGTTTCCTGAAATCTCAGCACACACTTTTTCACCCAATCTTGATGAAACTTTCAGGTAATGATCA
Source organism: Ictidomys tridecemlineatus (assembly GCF_052094955.1). Taxonomy (NCBI): domain Eukaryota; kingdom Metazoa; phylum Chordata; class Mammalia; order Rodentia; family Sciuridae; genus Ictidomys; species Ictidomys tridecemlineatus. Next base: position 29,494 of record NW_027523141.1, read on the forward strand.
GTACACCAATCCCACTTGGCTCGCCAAATTTCGTTCTTCTAGGTTAAACCGTTCGTTGGCAGAAACCGGTTTCATTTTGAGGTTTCACTCTGTTTTCTCCTATAGGGATACATGTATTTTTTAACTCTAAATCAAACACGGTTTTTGCTAGCTCTTTGAATCTTGACACAATAAAGCAGTTTCAAGTTCTATCTCTATGGTTTGTTTGCTGTTGATGTAGCCCTAAGCAGAGACTGGCGAGAATCACTCTCAATGGAAAGCACCTGCCAAGCTTCCAAAAAACTACGAGTTGCCTGAAATCTCAGCTCACACTTTTTCACCCAATCTTGATGAAACTTTCAGGTAATGATCAGTACACCAATCCCACTTGGCTCGCCAAGTTTCCTTCTTTTAGGTTAAACCGTTCGTTGGCAGTAACCGGTTTCATTTTGAGGTTTCACTCTGTTTTCTCCTATAGGGATACATGTATTTGGAACTCTAAATCAAACACGGTTTGTGCTAGCTCTTTGAAACTTGACACAAAAAAGCAGTTTCAAGTTCTATCTCTATGGTTTGTTTGCTGTTGATGTAGCCCTAAGCAGAGACTGGCGAGAATCACGTTCATGGAAAGGGCCTGCCAAGCTTTCAAAAAACTACGAGTTGCCTGAAATCTCAGCACACACTTTTTCACCCAATCTTGATGAAACTTTCAGGTAATGATCAGTACACCAATCCCACTTGGCTCGCCAAATTTCGTTCTTCTAGGTTAAACCGTTCGTTGGCAGTAACCGGTTTCATTTTGAGGTTTCACTCTGTTTTCTCCTATAGGGATACATGTATTTGGAACTCTAAGTCAAACACGGTTTGTGCTAGCTCTTTGAAACTTGACACAATAAAGCAGTTTCAAGTTCTATCTCTATGGTTTGTTTGCTGTTGATGTAGCCCTAAGCAGAGACTGGCGAGAATCACTTTCATGGAAAGGGCCTGCCAAGCTTCCAAAATACTACGAGTTTCCTGAAATCTCATCACACACTTTTTCACCCAATCTTGATGAAACTTTCAGGTAATGATCAGTACACCAATCCCACTTGGCTCGCCAAATTTCGTTCTTCTAGGTTAAACCGTTCGTTGGCAGTAACCGGTTTCATTTTGAGGTTTCACTCTGTTTTCTCCTATAGGGATACATGTATTTGGAACTCTAAATCAAACACGGTTTGTGCTAGCTCTTTGAAACTTGACACAATAAAGCAGTTTCAAGTTCTATCTCTATGGTTTGTTTGCTGTTGATGTAGTCCTAAGCAGAGACTGGCGAGAATCACTTTCATGGAAAGGGACTGCCAAGCTTCCAAAAAACTACGAGTTGCCTGAAATCTCAGCACACCCTTTTTCACCCAATCTTGATGAAACTTTCAGGTAATGATCAGTACACCAATCTCACTTGGCTCGCCAAATTTCGTTTTCTAGGTTAAACCGTTCCTTGGCAGGAACCGGTTTCATTTTGAGGTTTCACTCTGTTTTCTCCTATAGGATACATGTATTTGGAACTCTAAATCAAACACGGTTTGTGCTAGCTCTTTGAAACTTGACACAATAAAGCAGTTTCAAGTTCTATCTCTATGGTTTGTTTGCTGTTGATGTAGCCCTAAGCAGAGACTGGCGAGAATCACTTTCATGGAAAGGGCCTGCCAAGCTTCCAAAAAACTACGAGTTGCCTGAAATCTCAGCACACACTTTTTCACCCAATCTTGATGAAACTTTCAGGTAATGATCAGTACACCAATCCCACTTGGCTCGCCAAATTTCGTTCTTCTAGGTTAAACCGTTCGTTGGCAGTACCAGTTTCATTTTGAGGTTTCACTCTGTTTTCTCCTATAGGGATACATGTATTTGGAACTGTAAATCAAACACGGTTTGTGCTAGCTCTTTGAAACTTGACACAATAAAGCAGTTTCAAGTTCTATCTCTATGGTTTGTTTGCTGTGATGTAGCCCTAAGCAGAGACTGGCGAGAATCACGTTCATGGAAAGGGCCTGCCAAGCTTTCAAAAAACTACGAGTTGCCTGAAATCTCAGCACACACTTTTTCACCCAATCTTGATGAAACTTTCAGATAATGATCAGTACACCAATCCCACTTGGCTCACCAAATTTCGTTCTTCTAGGTTAAACCGTTCGTTGGCAGTAACCGGTTTCATTTTGAGGTTTCACTCTGTTTTCTCCTATAGGGATACATGTATTTGGAACTCTAAGTCAAACACGGTTTGTGCTAGCTCTTTGAAACTTGACACAATAAAGCAGTTTCAAGTTCTATCTCTATGGTTTGTTTGCTGTTGATGTAGCCCTAAGCAGAGACTGGCGAGAATCACTTTCATGGAAAGGGCCTGCCAAGCTTCCAAAAAACTACAAGTTTCCTGAAATCTCAGCACACACTTTTTCACCCAATCTTGATGAAACTTTCAGGTAATGATCAGTACACCAATCCCACTTGGCTTGCCGAATTTCGTTCTTCTAGGTTAAACCGTTCGTTGGCAGTAACCGGTTTCATTTTGAGGTTTCACTCTGTTTTCTCCTATAGGGATACATGTATTTTGGAACTCTAAATCAAACACGGTTTGTGCTAGCTCTTTGAAACTTGACACAATAAAGCAGTTTCAAGTTCTATCTCTATGGTTTGTTTGCTGTTGATGTAGCCCTAAGCAGAGACTGGCGAGAATCACTTTCATGGAAAGGGCCTGCCAAGCTTCCAAAAACTACGAGTTGCCTGAAATCTCAGCACACCCTTTTTCACCCAATCTTGATGAAACTTTCAGGTAATGATCAGTACCCCAATCCCACTTGGCTCGCCAAATTTCGTTTTCTAGGTTAAACCGTTCGTTGGCAGTAACCGGTTTCATTTTGAGGTTTCACTCTGTTTTCTCCTATAGGGATACATGTATTTGGAACTCTAAATCAAACACGGTTTGTGCTAGCTCTTTGAAACTTGACACAATAAAGCAGTTTCAAGTTCTATCTCTATGGTTTGTTTGCTGTTGATGTAGCCCTAAGCAGAGACTGGCGAGAATCACTTTCATAAAAAGGGCCTGCCAAGCTTCCAAAAAACTACGAGTTGCCTGAAATCTCAGCAAACACTTTTTCACCCAATCTTGATGAAACTTTCAGGTAATGATCAGTACACCAATACCACTTGGCTCGCCAAATTTCGTTCTTCTAGGTTAAACCGTTCCTTGGCAGTAACCGGTTTCATTTTGAGGTTTCACTCTGTTTTCTCCTATAGGGATACATGTATTTGGAACTCTAAATCAAACACTTTTGTGCTAGCTCTTTGAAAGTTGACACAATAAAGCAGTTTCAAGTTCTATCTCTATGGTTTGTTTGCTGTTGATGTAGCCCTAAGCAGAGACTGGCGAGAATCACTTTCATGGAAAGGGCCTGCCAAGCTTCCAAAAAACTACGAGTTGCCCGAAATCTCAGCAAACACTTTTTCACCCAATCTTGATGAAACTTCAGGTAATGATCAGTACACCAATCCCACATGGCTCGCCAAATTTCCTTCTTCTAGGTTAAACCGTTCGTTGGCAGTAACCCGTTTCATTTTGAGGTTTCACTCTGTTTTCTCCTACAGGGATACATGTATTTGGAACTCTAAATCAAACACGGTTTGTGCTAGCTCTTTGAAACTTGACACAATAAAGCAGTTTCAAGTTCTATCTCTATGGTTTGTTTGCTGTTGATGTAGCCCTAAGCAGAGACTGGCGAGAATCACTCTCATGGAAAGCACCTGCCAAGCTTCCAAAAAACTACGAGTTGCCTGAAATCTCAGCTCACACTTTTTCACCCAATCTTGATGAAACTTTCAGGTAATGATCAGTACACCAATCCCACTTGGCTCGCCAAGTTTCCTTCTTTTAGGTTAAACCGTTCGTTGGCAGTAACCGGTTTCATTTTGAGGTTTCACTCTGTTTTCTCCTATAGGGATACATGTATTTGGAACTCTAAATCAAACACGGTTTGTGCTAGCTCTTTGAAACTTGACACAAAAAAGCAGTTTCAAGTTCTATCTCTATGGTTTGTTTGCTGTTGATGTAGCCCTAAGCAGAGACTGGCGAGAATCACGTTCATGGAAAGGGCCTGCCAAGCTTTCAAAAAACTACGAGTTGCCTGAAATCTCAGCACACACTTTTTCACCCAATCTTGATGAAACTTTCAGGTAATGATCAGTACACCAATCCCACTTGGCTCGCCAAATTTCGTTCTTCTAGGTTAAACCGTTCGTTGGCAGTAACCGGTTTCATTTTGAGGTTTCACTCTGTTTTCTCCTATAGGGATACATGTATTTGGAACTCTAAGTCAAACACGGTTTGTGCTAGCTCTTTGAAACTTGACACAATAAAGCAGTTTCAAGTTCTATCTCTATGGTTTGTTTGCTGTTGATGTATCCCTAAGTAGAGACTGGCGAGAATCACTTTCATGGAAAGGGCCTGCCAAGCTTCCAAAATACTACGAGTTTCCTGAAATCTCATCACACACTTTTTCACCCAATCTTGATGAAACTTTCAGGTAATGATCAGTACACCAATCCCACTTGGCTCGCCGAATTTCGTTCTTCTAGGTTAAACCGTTCGTTGGCAGTAACCGGTTTCATTTTGAGGTTTCACTCTGTTTTCTCCTATAGGGATACATGTATTTGGAACTCTAAATCAAACACGGTTTGTGCTAGCTCTTTGAAACTTGACACAATAAAGCAGTTTCAAGTTCTATCTCTATGGTTTGTTTGCTGTTGATGTAGTCCTAAGCAGAGACTGGCGAGAATCACTTTCATGGAAAGGGACTGCCAAGCTTCCAAAAAACTACGAGTTGCCTGAAATCTCAGCACACCCTTTTTCACCCAATCTTGATGAAACTTTCAGGTAATGATCAATACACCAATCTCACTTGGCTCGCCAAATTTCGTTTTCTAGGTTAAACCGTTCCTTGGCAGTAACCGGTTTCATTTTGAGGTTTCACTCTGTTTTCTCGTACAGGGATACATGTATTTGGAACTCTAAATCAAACACGGTTTGTGCTAGCTCTTTGAAACTTGACACAATAAAGCAGTTTCAAGTTCTATCTCTATGGTTTGTTTGCTGTTGATGTAGCCCTAAGCAGAGACTGGCGAGAATCACTTTCATGGAAAGGGCCTGCCAAGCTTCCAAAAAACTACGAGTTGCCTGAAATCTCAGCACACACTTTTTCACCCAATCTTGATGAAACTTTCAGGTAATGATCAGTACACCAATCCCACTTGGCTCGCCAAATTTCGTTCTTCTAGGTTAAACCGTTCGTTGGCAGTAACCAGTTTCATTTTGAGGTTTCACTCTGTTTTCTCCTATAGGGATACATGTATTTGGAACTCTAAGTCAAACACGGTTTGTGCTAGCTCTTTGAAACTTGACACAATAAAGCAGTTTCAAGTTCTATCTGTATGGTTTGTTTGCTGTTGATGTAGCCCTAAGCAGAGACTGGCGAGAATCACTTTCATGGAAAGGGCCTGCCAAGCTTCCAAAAAACTACAAGTTTCCTGAAATCTCAGCACACACTTTTTCACCCAATCTTGATGAAACTTTCAGGTAATGATCAGTACACCAATCCCACTTGGCTTGCCGAATTTCGTTCTTCTAGGTTAAACCGTTCGTTGGCAGTAACCGGTTTCATTTTGAGGTTTCACTCTGTTTTCTCCTATAGGGATACATGTATTTGGAACTCTAAATCAAACACGGTTTGTGCTAGCTCTTTGAAACTTGACACAATAAAGCAGTTTCAAGTTCTATCTCTATGGTTTGTTTGCTGTTGATGTAGCCCTAAGCAGAGACTGGCGAGAATCACTTTCATGGAAAGGGCCTGCCAAGCTTCCAAAAAACTACGAGTTGCCTGAAATCTCAGCACACCCTTTTTCACCCAATCTTGATGAAACTTTCAGGTAATGATCAGTACACCAATCCCACTTGGCTCGCCAAATTTCGTTCTTCTAGGTTAAACCGTTCGTTGGCAGTAACCGGTTTCATTTTGAGGTTTCACTCTGTTTTCTCCTATAGGGATACATGTATTTGGAACTCTAAATCAAACACGGTTTGTGCTAGCTCTTTGCAACTTGACACAATAAAGCAGTTTCAAGTTCTATCTCTATGGTTTGTTTGCTGTTGATGTAGCCCTAAGCAGAGACTGGCGAGAATCACTTTCATAAAAAGGGCCTGCCAAGCTTCCAAAAAACTACGAGTTGCCTGAAATCTCAGCTCACACTTTTTCACCCAATCTTGATGAAACTTTCAGGTAATGATCAGTACACCAATCCCACTTGGCTCGCCAAATTTCGTTCTTCTAGGTTAAACCGTTCGTTGGCAGTAACCGGTTTCATTTTGAGGTTTCACTCTGTTTTCTCCTATAGGGATACATGTATTTGGAACTCTAAATCAAACACTTTTGTGCTAGCTCTTTGAAAGTTGACACAATAAAGCAGTTTCAAGTTCTATCTCTATGGTTTGTTTGCTGTTGATGTAGCCCTAAGCAGAGACTGGCGAGAATCACTTTCATGGAAAGTTCCTGCCAAGCTTCTGAAAAACTACGAGTTGCCCGAAATCTCAGCAAACACTTTTTCACCCAATCTTGATGAAACTTTCAGGTAATGATCAGTACACCAATCCCACATGGCTCGCCAAATTTCCTTCTTCTAGGTTAAACCGTTCGTTGGCAGTAACCGGTTTCATTTTGAGGTTTCACTCTGTTTTCTCCTATAGGGATACATGTATTTGGAACTCTAAATCAAACACGGTTTGTGCTAGCTCTTTGAAACTTGACACAAAAAAGCAGTTTCAAGTTCTATCTCTATGGTTTGTTTGCTGTTGATGTAGCCCTAAGCAGAGACTGGCGAGAATCACGTTCATGGAAAGGGCCTGCCAAGCTTTCAAAAAACTACGAGTTGCCTGAAATCTCAGCACACACTTTTTCACCCAATCTTGATGAAACTTTCAGGTAATGATCAGTACACCAATCCCACTTGGCTCGCCAAATTTCGTTCTTCTAGGTTAAACCGTTCGTTGGCAGTAACCGGTTTCATTTTGAGGTTTCACTCTGTTTTCTCCTATAGGGATACATGTATTTGGAACTCTAAGTCAAACACGGTTTGTGCTAGCTCTTTGAAACTTGACACAATAAAGCAGTTTCAAGTTCTATCTCTATGGTTTGTTTGCTGTTGATGTATCCCTAAGTAGAGACTGGCGAGAATCACTTTCATGGAAAGGGCCTGCCAAGCTTCCAAAATACTACGAGTTTCCTGAAATCTCATCACACACTTTTTCACCCAATCTTGATGAAACTTTCAGGTAATGATCAGTACACCAATCCCACTTGGCTCGCCGAATTTCGTTCTTCTAGGTTAAACCGTTCGTTGGCAGTAACCGGTTTCATTTTGAGGTTTCACTCTGTTTTCTCCTATAGGGATACATGTATTTGGAACTCTAAATCAAACACGGTTTGTGCTAGCTCTTTGAAACTTGACACAATAAAGCAGTTTCAAGTTCTATCTCTATGGTTTGTTTGCTGTTGATGTAGTCCTAAGCAGAGACTGGCGAGAATCACTTTCATGGAAAGGGACTGCCAAGCTTCCAAAAAACTACGAGTTGCCTGAAATCTCAGCACACCCTTTTTCACCCAATCTTGATGAAACTTTCAGGTAATGATCAATACACCAATCTCACTTGGCTCGCCAAATTTCGTTTTCTAGGTTAAACCGTTCCTTGGCAGTAACCGGTTTCATTTTGAGGTTTCACTCTGTTTTCTCGTACAGGGATACATGTATTTGGAACTCTAAATCAAACACGGTTTGTGCTAGCTCTTTGAAACTTGACACAATAAAGCAGTTTCAAGTTCTATCTCTATGGTTTGTTTGCTGTTGATGTAGCCCTAAGCAGAGACTGGCGAGAATCACTTTCATGGAAAGGGCCTGCCAAGCTTCCAAAAAACTACGAGTTGCCTGAAATCTCAGCACACACTTTTTCACCCAATCTTGATGAAACTTTCAGGTAATGATCAGTACACCAATCCCACTTGGCTCGCCAAATTTCGTTCTTCTAGGTTAAACCGTTCGTTGGCAGTAACCAGTTTCATTTTGAGGTTTCACTCTGTTTTCTCCTATAGGGATACATGTATTTGGAACTCTAAGTCAAACACGGTTTGTGCTAGCTCTTTGAAACTTGACACAATAAAGCAGTTTCAAGTTCTATCTGTATGGTTTGTTTGCTGTTGATGTAGCCCTAAGCAGAGACTGGCGAGAATCACTTTCATGGAAAGGGCCTGCCAAGCTTCCAAAAAACTACAAGTTTCCTGAAATCTCAGCACACACTTTTTCACCCAATCTTGATGAAACTTTCAGGTAATGATCAGTACACCAATCCCACTTGGCTCGCCAAATTTCGTTCTTCTAGGTTAAACCGTTCGTTGGCAGTAACCGGTTTCATTTTGAGGTTTCACTCTGTTTTCTCCTATAGGGATACATGTATTTGGAACTCTAAGTCAAACACGGTTTGTGCTAGCTCTTTGAAACTTGACACAATAAAGCAGTTTCAAGTTCTATCTCTATGGTTTGTTTGCTGTTGATGTAGCACTAAGCAGAGACTGGCGAGAATCACTTTCATGGAAAGGGCCTGCCAAGCTTCCAAAAAACTACGAGTTTCCTGAAATCTCAGCACACACTTTTTCACCCAATCTTGATGAAACTTTCAGGTAATGATCAGTACACCAATCCCACTTGGCTCGCAGAATTTCGTTCTTCTAGGTTAAACCGTTCGTTGGCAGTAACCGGTTTCATTTTGAGGTTTCACTCTGTTTTCTCCTATAGGGATACATGTATTTGGAACTCTAAATCAAACACGGTTTGTGCTAGCTCTTTGAAACTTGACACAATAAAGCAGTTTCAAGTTCTATCTCTATGGTTTGTTTGCTGTTGATGTAGCCCTAAGCAGAGACTGGCGAGAATCACTTTCATGGAAAGGGCCTGCCAAGCTTCCAAAAAACTACGAGTTGCCTGAAATCTCAGCACACCCTTTTTCACCCAATCTTGATGAAACTTTCAGGTAATGATCAGTACACCAATCCCACTTGGCTCGCCAAATTTCGTTCTTCTAGGTTAAACCGTTCGTTGGCAGTAACCGGTTTCATTTTGAGGTTTCACTCTGTTTTCTCCTATAGAAATACATGTATTTGGAACTCTAAATCAAACACGGTTTGTGCTAGCTCTTTGAAACTTGACACAATAAAGCAGTTTCAAGTTCTATCTCTATGGTTTGTTTGCTGTTGATGTAGCCCTAAGCAGAGACTGGCGGAGAATCACTTTCATAAAAAGGGCCTGCCAAGCTTCCAAAAAACTACGAGTTTCCTGAAATCTCAGCACACACTTTTTCACCCAATCTTGATGAAACTTTCAGGTAATGATCAGTACACCAATCCCACTTGGCTCGCCAAATTTCGTTCTTCTAGGTTAAACCGTTCGTTGGCAGAAACCGGTTTCATTTTGAGGTTTCACTCTGTTTTCTCCTATAGGGATACATGTATTTGGAACTCTAAATCAAACACGGTTTTTGCTAGCTCTTTGAAACTTGACACAATAAAGCAGTTTCAAGTTCTATCTCTATGGTTTGTTTGCTGTTGATGTAGCCCTAAGCAGAGACTGGCGAGAATCACTCTCATGGAAAGCACCTGCCAAGCTTCCAAAAAACTACGAGTTGCCTGAAATCTCAGCTCACACTTTTTCACCCAATCTTGATGAAACTTTCAGTTAATGATCAGTACACCAATCCCACATGGCTCGCCAAATTTCCTTCTTTTAGGTTAAACCGTTCGTTGGCAGTAACCGGTTTCATTTTGAGGTTTCACTCTGTTTTCTCCTATAGGGATACATGTATTTGGAACTCTAAGTCAAACACGGTTTGTGCTAGCTCTTTGAAACTTGACACAATAAAGCAGTTTCAAGTTCTATCTCTATGGTTTGTTTGCTGTTGATGTAGCCCTAAGCAGAGACTGGCGAGAATCACTTTCATGGAAAGGGCCTGCCAAGCTTCCAAAAAACTACGAGTTTCCTGAAATCTCAGCACACACTTTTTCACCCAATCTTGATGAAACTTTCAGGTAATGATCAGTACACCAATCCCACTTGGCTCGCCGAATTTCGTTCTTCTAGGTTAAACCGTTCGTTGGCAGTAACCGGTTTCATTTTGAGGTTTCACTCTGTTTTCTCCTATAGGGATACATGTATTTGGAACTCTAAATCAAACACGGTTTGTGCTAGCTCTTTGAAACTTGACACAATAAAGCAGTTTCAAGTTCTATCTCTATGGTTTGTTTGCTGTTGATGTAGCCCTAAGCAGAGACTGGCAAGAATCACTTTCATGGAAAGGGCCTGCCAAGCTTCTGAAAAACTACGAGTTGCCCGAAATCTCAGCAAACACTTTTTCACCCAATCTTGATGAAACTTTCAGGTAATGATCAGTACACCAATCCCACATGGCTCGCCAAATTTCCTTCTTCTAGGTTAAACCGTTCGTTGGCAGTAACCGGTTTCATTTTGAGGTTTCACTCTGTTTTCTCCTACAGGGATACATGTATTTGGAACTCTAAATCAAACACGGTTTTTGCTAGCTCTTTGAAACTTGACACAATAAAGCAGTTTCAAGTTCTATCTCTATGGTTTGTTTGCTGTTGATGTAGCCCTAAGCAGAGACTGGCGAGAATCACTTTCATGGAAAGGGCCTGCCAAGCTTCCAAAAAACTATGAATTGCCCGAAATCTCACCACACACTTTTTCACCCAATCTTGATGAAACTTTCAGGTAATGATCATTACACCAATCCCACTTGGCTCGCCAAATTTCGTTCTTCTAGGTTAAACCGTTCGTTGGCAGTAACCGGTTTCATTTTGAGGTTTCACTCTGTTTTCTCCTATAGGGATACATGTATTTGGAACTCTAAATCAAACACGGTTTGTGCTAGCTCTTTGAAACTTGACACAATAAAGCAGTTTCAAGTTCTATCTCTATGGTTTGTTTGCTGTTGATGTAGCCCTAAGCAGAGACTGGCGAGAATCACTTTCATGGAAAGGGCCTGCCAAGCTTCCAAAAAACTACGAGTTGCCTGAAATCTCAGCCAACCCTTTTTCACCCAATCTTGATGAAACTTTCAGGTAATGATCAGTACACCAATCCCACTTGGCTCGCCAAATTTTGTTCTTCTAGGTTAAACCGTTCGTTGGCAGTAACCGGTTTCATTTTGAGGTTTCACTCTATTTTCTCCTATAGGGATACATGTATTTGGAACTCTAAATCAAACACGGTTTGTGCTAGCTCTTTGAAACTTGACACAATAAAGCAGTTTCAAGTTCTATCTCTATGGTTTGTTTGCTGTTGATGTAGCCCTAAGAAGAGACTGGCGAGAATCACTTTCATGGAAAGGGCCTGCCAAGCTTCCAAAAAACTACGAGTTGCCTGAAATCTCAGCACACACTTTTTCACCCAATCTTGATGAAACTTTCAGGTAATGATCAGTACACCAATCCCACTTGGCTGGCCAAATTTCGTTCTTCTAGGTTAAACCGTTCGTTGGCAGAAACCGGTTTCATTTTGAGGTTTCACTCTGTTTTCTCCTATAGGGATACATGTATTTGGAACTCTAAATCAAACACGGTTTTTGCTAGCTCTTTGAAACTTGACACAATAAAGCAGTTTCAAGTTCTATCTCTATGGTTTGTTTGCTGTTGATGTAGCCCTAAGCAGAGACTGGCGAGAATCACTTTTATGGAAAGCGCCTGCCAAGCTTCCAAAAAACTACGAGTTGCCTGAAATCTCAGCTCACACTTTTTCACCCAATCTTGATGAAACTTTCAGGTAATGATCAGTACACCAATCCCACTTGGCTCGCCAAATTTCGTTCTTCTAGGTTAAACCGTTCGTTGGCAGTAACCGGTTTCATTTTGAGGTTTCACTCTGTTTTCTCCTATAGGGATACATGTATTTGGAACTCTAAGTCAAACACGGTTTGTGCTAGCTCTTTGAAACTTGACACAATAAAGCAGTTTCAAGTTCTATCTCTATGGTTTGTTTGCTGTTGATGTAGCACTAAGCAGAGACTGGCGAGAATCACTTTCATGGAAAGGGCCTGCCAAGCTTCCAAAAAACTACGAGTTTCCTGAAATCTCAGCACACACTTTTTCACCCAATCTTGATGAAACTTTCAGGTAATGATCAGTACACCAATCCCACTTGGCTCGCAGAATTTCGTTCTTCTAGGTTAAACCGTTCGTTGGCAGTAACCGGTTTCATTTTGAGGTTTCACTCTGTTTTCTCCTATAGGGATACATGTATTTGGAACTCTAAATCAAACACGGTTTGTGCTAGCTCTTTGAAACTTGACACAATAAAGCAGTTTCAAGTTCTATCTCTATGGTTTGTTTGCTGTTGATGTAGCCCTAAGCAGAGACTGGCGAGAATCACTTTCATGGAAAGGGCCTGCCAAGCTTCCAAAAAACTACGAGTTTCCTGAAATCTCAGCACACCCTTTTTCACCCAATCTTGATGAAACTTTCAGGTAATGATCAGTACACCAATCCCACTTGGCTCGCCAAATTTCGTTCTTCTAGGTTAAACCGTTCGTTGGCAGTAACCGGTTTCATTTTGAGGTTTCACTCTGTTTTCTCCTATAGAAATACATGTATTTGGAACTCTAAATCAAACACGGTTTGTGCTAGCTCTTTGAAACTTGACACAATAAAGCAGTTTCAAGTTCTATCTCTATGGTTTGTTTGCTGTTGATGTAGCCCTAAGCAGAGACTGGCGAGAATCACTTTCATAAAAAGGGCCTGCCAAGCTTCCAAAAAACTACGAGTTTCCTGAAATCTCAGCACACACTTTTTCACCCAATCTTGATGAAACTTTCAGGTAATGATCAGTACACCAATCCCACTTGGCTCGCCAAATTTCGTTCTTCTAGGTTAAACCGTTCGTTGGCAGAAACCGGTTTCATTTTGAGGTTTCACTCTGTTTTCTCCTATAGGGATACATGTATTTGGAACTCTAAATCAAACACGGTTTTTGCTAGCTCTTTGAAACTTCACACAATAAAGCAGTTTCAAGTTATATCTCTATGGTTTGTTTGCTGTTGATGTAGCCCTAAGCAGAGACTGGCGAGAATCACTCTCATGGAAAGCACCTGCCAAGCTTCCAAAAAACTACGAGTTGCCTGAAATCTCAGCTCACACTTTTTCACCCAATCTTGATGAAACTTTCAGTTAATGATCAGTACACCAATCCCACATGGCTCGCCAAATTTCCTTCTTTTAGGTTAAACCGTTCGTTGGCAGTAACCGGTTCATTTTGAGGTTTCACTCTGTTTTCTCCTATAGGGATACATGTATTTGGAACTCTAAGTCAAACACGGTTTGTGCTAGCTCTTTGAAACTTGACACAATAAAGCAGTTTCAAGTTCTATCTCTATGGTTTGTTTGCTGTTGATGTAGCCCTAAGCAGAGACTGGCGAGAATCACTTTCATGGAAAGGGCCTGCCAAGCTTCCAAAAAACTACGAGTTTCCTGAAATCTCAGCACACACTTTTTCACCCAATCTTGATGAAACTTTCAGGTAATGATCAGTACACCAATCCCACTTGGCTCGCCGAATTTCGTTCTTCTAGGTTAAACCGTTCGTTGGCAGTAACCGGTTTCATTTTGAGGTTTCACTCTGTTTTCTCCTATAGGGATACATGTATTTGGAACTCTAAATCAAACACGGTTTGTGCTAGCTCTTTGAAACTTGACACAATAAAGCAGTTTCAAGTTCTATCTCTATGGTTTGTTTTGCTGTTGATGTAGCCCTAAGCAGAGACTGGCGAGAATCACTTTCATGGAAAGGGCCTGCCAAGCTTCCAAAAAACTACGAGTTGCCCGAAATCTCACCACACACTTTTTCACCCAATCTTGATGAAACTTTTGGTAATGATCAGTACACCAATCCCACTTGGCTCGCCAAATTTCGTTCTTCTAGGTTAAACCGTTCGTTGGCAGTAACCGGTTTCATTTTGAGGTTTCACTCTGTTTTCTCCTATAGGGATACATGTATTTGGAACTCTAAATCAAACACGGTTTGTGCTAGCTCTTTGAAACTTGACACAATAAAGCAGTTTCAAGTTCTATCTCTATGGTTTGTTTGCTGTTGATGTAGCCCTAAGCAGAGACTGGCGAGAATCACTTTCATGGAAAGGGCCTGCCAAGCTTCCAAAAAACTACGAGTTGCCTGAAATCTCAGCCAACCCTTTTTCACCCAATCTTGATGAAACTTTCAGGTAATGATCAGTACACCAATCCCACTTGGCTCGCCAAATTTCCTTCTTCTAGGTTAAACCGTTCGTTGGCAGTAACCGGTTTCATTTTGAGGTTTCACTCTGTTTTCTCCTATAGGGATACATGTATTTGGAACTCTAAATCAAACACGGTTTGTGCTAGCTCTTTGAAACTTGACACAATAAAGCAGTTTCAAGTTCTATCTCTATGGTTTGTTTGCTGTTGATGTAGCCCTAAGCAGAGACTGGCGAGAATCACTTTCATGGAAAGGGCCTGCCAAGCTTCCAAAAAACTACGAGTTGCCCGAAATCTCACCACACACTTTTTCACCCAATCTTGATGAAACTTTCAGGTAATGATCAGTACACCAATCCCACTTGGCTCGCCAAATTTCGTTCTTCTAGGTTAAACCGTTCGTTGGCAGTAACCGGTTTCATTTTGAGGTTTCACTCTGTTTTCTCCTATAGGGATACATGTATTTGGAACTCTAAATCAAACACGGTTTGTGCTAGCTCTTTGAAACTTGACACAATAAAGCAGTTTCAAGTTCTATCTCTATGGTTTGTTTGCTGTTGATGTAGCCCTAAGCAGAGACTGGCGAGAATCACTTTCATGGAAAGGGCCTGCCAAGCTTCCAAAAAACTACGAGTTGCCTGAAATCTCAGCCAACCCTTTTTCACCCAATCTTGATGAAACTTTCAGGTAATGATCAGTACACCAATCCCACTTGGCTCGCCAAATTTCGTTCTTCTAGGTTAAACCGTTCGTTGGCAGTAACCGGTTTCATTTTGAGGTTTCACTCTGTTTTCTCCTATAGGGATACATGTATTTGGAACTCTAAATCAAACACGGTTTGTGCTAGCTCTTTGAAACTTGACACAATAAAGCAGTTTCAAGTTCTATCTCTATGGTTTGTTTGCTCTTGATGTAGCCCTAAGAAGAGACTGGCGAGAATCACTTTCATGGAAAGGGCCTGCCAAGCTTCCAAAAAACTACGAGTTGCCTGAAATCTCAGCACACACTTTTTCACCCAATCTTGATGAAACTTTCAGGTAATGATCAGTACACCAATCCCACTTGGCTCGCCAAATTTCGTTCTTCTAGGTTAAACCGTTCGTTGGCAGAAACCGGTTTCATTTTGAGGTTTCACTCTGTTTTCTCCTATAGGGATACATGTATTTGGAACTCTAAGTCAAACACGGTTTGTGCTAGCTCTTTGAAAGTTGACACAATAAAGCAGTTTCAAGTTCTATCTCTATGGTTTGTTTGCTGTTGATGTAGCCCTAAGCAGAGACTGTCGAGAATCACTTTCATGGAAAGGGCCTGCCAAGCTTCCAAAAAACTACGAGTTGCCCGAAATCTCAGCAAACACTTTTTCACCCAATCTTGATGAAACTTTCAGGTAATGATCAGTACACCAATCCCACTTGGCTCGCCAAATTTCCTTCTTCTAGGTTAAACCGTTCGTTGGCAGTAACCGGTTTCATTTTGAGGTTTCACTCTGTTTTCTCCTATAGGGATACATGTATTTGGAACTCTAAATCAAACACGGTTTGTGCTAGCTATTTGAAACTTGACACAATAAAGCAGTTTCAAGTTCTATCTCTATGGTTTGTTTGCTGTTGATGTAGCCCTAAGCAGAGACTGGCGAGAATCACTTTCATGGAAAGGGCCTGCCAAGCTTCCAAAAAACTACGAGTTGCCCGAAATCTCACCACACACTTTTTCACCCAATCTTGATGAAACTTTCAGGTAATGATCAGTACACCAATCCCACTTGGCTCGCCAAATTTCGTTCTTCTAGGTTAAACCGTTCGTTGGCAGTAACCGGTTTCATTTTGAGGTTTCACTCTGTTTTCTCCTATAGGGATACAAGTATTTGGAACTCTAAATCAAACACGGTTTGTGCTAGCTCTTTGAAACTTGACACAATAAAGCAGTTTCAAGATCTATCTCTATGGTTTGTTTTCTGTTGATGTAGCCCTAAGCAGAGACTGGCGAGAATCACTTTCATGGAAAGGGCCTGCCAAGCTTCCAAAAAACTACGAGTTCCCTGAAATCTCAGCACACCCTTTTTCACCCAATCTTGATGAAACTTTCAGGTAATGAGCAGTACACCAATCCCACTTGGCTCGCCAAATTTCGTTCTTCTAGGTTAAACCGTTCGTTGGCAGTAACCGGTTTCATTTTGAGGTTTCACTCTGTTTTCTCCTATAGGGATACATGTATTTGGAACTCTAAATCAAACACGGTTTGTGCTAGCTCTTTGAAACTTGACAGAATGAAGCAGTTTCAAGTTCTATCTCTATGGTTTGTTTGCTGTTGATGTAGCCCTAAGCAGAGACTGGCGAGAATCACTTTCATGGAAAGGGCCTGCCAAGCTTCCAAAAAACTACGAGTTGCCTGATATCTCAGCACACCCTTTTTCACCCAATCTTGATGAAACTTTCTGGTAATGATCAATACACCAATCCCACTTGGCTCGCCAAATTTCGTTCTTCTAGGTTAAACCGTTCGTTGGCAGTAACCGGTTTCATTTTGAGGTTTCACTCTGTTTTCTCCTATAGGGATACATGTATTTGGAACTCTAAATCAAACACGGTTTGTGCTAGCTCTTTGAAACTTGACAGAATGAAGAAGTTTCAAGTTCTATCTCTATGGTTTGTTTGCTGTTGATGTAGCCCTAAGCAGAGACTGGCGAGAATCACTTTCATGGAAAGGGCCTGCCAAGCTTCCAAAAAACTACGAGTTGCCCGAAATCTCAGCACACCCTTTTTCACCCAATCTTGATGAAACTTTCAGGTAATGATCCGTACACCAATCCCACTTGGCTCGCCAAATTTCGTTCTTCTAGGTTAAACCGTTCGTTGGCAGTAACCGGTTTCATTTTGAGGTTTCACTCTGTTTTCTCCTATAGGGATACATGTATTTGGAACTCTAAATCAAACACGGTTTGTGCTAGCTCTTTGAAACTTGACACAATAAAGCAGTTTCAAGTTCTATCTCTATGGTTTGTTTGCTCTTGATGTAGCCCTAAGAAGAGACTGGCGAGAATCACTTTCATGGAAAGGGCCTGCCAAGCTTCCAAAAAACTACGAGTTGCCTGAAATCTCAGCACACACTTTTTCACCCAATCTTGATGAAACTTTCAGGTAATGATCAGTACACCAATCCCACTTGGCTCGCCAAATTTCGTTCTTCTAGGTTAAACCGTTCGTTGGCAGAAACCGATTTCATTTTGAGGTTTCACTCTGTTTTCTCCTATAGGGATACATGTATTTGGAACTCTAAGTCAAACACGGTTTGTGCTAGCTCTTTGAAAGTTGACACAATAAAGCAGTTTCAAGTTCTATCTCTATGGTTTGTTTGCTGTTGATGTAGCCCTAAGCAGAGACTGTCGAGAATCACTTTCATGGAAAGGGCCTGCCAAGCTTCCAAAAAACTACGAGTTGCCCGAAATCTCAGCAAACACTTTTTCACCCAATCTTGATGAAACTTTCAGGTAATGATCAGTACACCAATCCCACTTGGCTCGCCAAATTTCCTTCTTCTAGGTTAAACCGTTCGTTGGCAGTAACCGGTTTCATTTTGAGGTTTCACTCTGTTTTCTCCTATAGGGATACATGTATTTGGAACTCTAAATCAAACACGGTTTGTGCTAGCTATTTGAAACTTGACACAATAAAGTAGTTTCAAGTTCTATCTCTATGGTTTGTTTGCTGTTGATGTAGCCCTAAGCAGAGACTGGCGAGAATCACTTTCATGGAAAGGGCCTGCCAAGCTTCCAAAAAACTACGAGTTGCCCGAAATCTCACCACACACTTTTTCACCCAATCTTGATGAAACTTTCAGGTAATGATCAGTACACCAATCCCACTTGGCTCGCCAAATTTCGTTCTTCTAGGTTAAACCGTTCGTTGGCAGTAACCGGTTTCATTTTGAGGTTTCACTCTGTTTTCTCCTATAGGGATACAAGTATTTGGAACTCTAAATCAAACACGGTTTGTGCTAGCTCTTTGAAACTTGACACAATAAAGCAGTTTCAAGATCTATCTCTATGGTTTGTTTTCTGTTGATGTAGCCCTAAGCAGAGACTGGCGAGAATCACTTTCATGGAAAGGGCCTGCCAAGCTTCCAAAAAACTACGAGTTGCCTGAAATCTCAGCACACCCTTTTTCACCCAATCTTGATGAAACTTTCAGGTAATGAGCAGTACACCAATCCCACTTGGCTCGCCAAATTTCGTTCTTCTAGGTTAAACCGTTCGTTGGCAGTAACCGGTTTCATTTTGAGGTTTCACTCTGTTTTCTCCTATAGGGATACATGTATTTGGAACTCTAAATCAAACACGGTTTGTGCTAGCTCTTTGAAACTTGACAGAATGAAGCAGTTTCAAGTTCTATCTCTATGGTTTGTTTGCTGTTGATGTAGCCCTAAGCAGAGACTGGCGAGAATCACTTTCATGGAAAGGGCCTGCCAAGCTTCCAAAAAACTACGAGTTGCCTGATATCTCAGCACACCCTTTTTCACCCAATCTTGATGAAACTTTCTGGTAATGATCAATACACCAATCCCACTTGGCTCGCCAAATTTCGTTCTTCTAGGTTAAACCGTTCGTTGGCAGTAACCGGTTTCATTTTGAGGTTTCACTCTGTTTTCTCCTATAGGGATACATGTATTTGGAACTCTAAATCAAACACGGTTTGTGCTAGCTCTTTGAAACTTGACAGAATGAAGAAGTTTCAAGTTCTATCTCTATGGTTTGTTTGCTGTTGATGTAGCCCTAAGCAGAGACTGGCGAGAATCACTTTCATGGAAAGGGCCTGCCAAGCTTCCAAAAAACTACGAGATGCCCGAAATCTCAGCACACCCTTTTTCACCCAATCTTGATGAAACTTTCAGGTAATGATCCGTACACCAATCCCACTTGGCTCGCCAAATTTCGTTCTTCTAGGTTAAACCGTTCGTTGGCAGTAACTGGTTTCATTTTGAGGTTTCACTCTGTTTTCTCCTATAGGGATACATGTATTTGGAACTCTAAATCAAACACGGTTTGTGCTAGCTCTTTGAAACTTGACACAATAATGCAGTTTCAAGTTCTATCTCTATGGTTTGTTTGCTGTTGATGTAGCCCTAAGCAGAGACTGGCGAGAATCACTTTCATGGAAAGGGCCTGCCAAGCTTCCAAAAAACTACGAGTTGCCTGAAATCTCAGCACACACTTTTTCACCCAATCTTGATGAAACTTTCAGGTAATGATCAGTACACCAATCCCACTTGGCTCGCCAAATTTCGTTCTTCTAGGTTAAACCGTTCGTTGGCAGTAACCGGTTTCATTTTGAGGTTTCACTCTGTTTTCTCCTATAGGGATACATGTATTTGGAACTCTAAATCAAACACGGTTTGTGCTAGCTCTTTGAAACTTGACACAATAAAGCAGTTTCAAGTTCTATCTCTATGGTTTGTTTGCTGTTGATGTAGCCCTAAGCAGAGACTGGCGAGAATCACTTTCATGGAAAGGGCCTGCCAAGCTTCCAAAAAACTACGAGTTGCCTGAAATCTCAGCACACACTTTTTCACCCAATCTTGATGAAACTTTCAGGTAATGATCAGTACACCAATCCCACTTGGCTCGCCAAATTTCGTTCTTCTAGGTTAAACCGTTCGTTGGCAGAAACCGGTTTCATTTTGAGGTTTCACTCTGTTTTCTCCTATAGGGATACATGTATTTGGAACTCTAAATCAAGCACGGTTTTTGCTAGCTCTTTGAAACTTGACACAATAAAGCAGTTTCAAGTTCTATCTCTATGGTTTGTTTGCTGTTGATGTAGCCCTAAGCAGAGACTGGCGAGAATCTCTTTCATGGAAAGGGCCTGCCAAGCTTCCAAAAAACTACGAGTTGCCTGAAATCTCAGCTCACACTTTTTCACCCAATCTTGATGAAACTTTCAAGTAATGATCAGTACACCAATCCCACTTGGCTCGCCAAATTTCCTTCTTTTAGGTTAATCCGTTCGTTGGCAGTAACCGGTTTCATTTTGAGGTTTCACTCTGTTTTCTCCTATAGGGATACATGTATTTGGAACTCTAAATCAAACACGGTTTGTGCTAGCTCTTTGAAACTTGACACAAAAAAGCAGTTTCAAGTTCTATCTCTATGGTTTGTTTGCTGTTGATGTAGCCCTAAGCAGAGACTGGCGAGAATCACGTTCATGGAAAGGGCCTGCCAAGGTTTCAAAAAACTACGAGTTGCCTGAAATCTCAGCACACACTTTTTCACCCAATCTTGATGAAACTTTCAGGTAATGATCAGTACACCAATCCCACTTGGCTCGCCAAATTTCGTTCTTCTAGGTTAAACCGTTCGTTGGCAGTAACCGGTTTCATTTTGAGGTTTCACTCTGTTTTCTCCTATAGGGATACATGTATTTGGAACTCTAAATCAAACACGGTTTGTGCTAGCTCTTTAAAACTTGACACAATAAAGCAGTTTCAAGTTCTATCTCTATGGTTTGTTTGCTGTTGATGTAGCCCTAAGCAGAGACTGGCGAGAATCACTTTCATGGAAAGGGCCTGCCAAGCTTCCAAAAAACTACGAGTTGCCAAAAATCTCAGCACACCCTTTTTCACCCAATCTTGATGAAACTTTCAGGTAATGATCAGTACACCAATCCCACTTGGCTCGCCAAATTTCGTTCTTCTAGGTTAAACCGTTCGTTGGCAGTAACCGGTTTCATTTTGAGGTTTCACTCTGTTTTCTCCCATAGGGATACATGTATTTGGAACTCTAAATCAAACACGGTTTGTGCTAGCTCTTTGAAACTTGACACAATAAAGCAGTTTCAAGTCCTATCTCTATGGTTTGTTTGCTGTTGATGTAGCCCTAAGCAGAGACTGGCGAGAATCACTTTCATGGAAAGGGCCTGCCAAGCTTCCAAAAAACTACGAGTTGCCTGAAATCTCAGCACACACTTTTTCACCCAATCTTGATGAAACTTTCAGGTAATGATCAGTACACCAATCCCACGTGGCTCGCCAAATTTCGTTCTTCTAGGTTAAACCGTTCGTTGGCAGTAACCGGTTTTATTTTGAGGTTTCACTCTGTTTTCTCCTATAGGGATACATGTATTTGGAACTCTAAATCAAACACGGTTTGTGCTAGCTCTTTGAAACTTGACAGAATGAAGCAGTTTCAAGTTCTATCTCTATGGTTTGTTTGCTGTTGATGTAGCCCTAAGCAGAGACTGGCGAGAATCACTTTCATGGAAAGGGCCTGCCAAGCTTCCAAAAAACTACGAGTTGCCTGATATCTCAGAACACCCTTTTTCACCCAATCTTGATGAAATTTTCTGGTAATGATCAGTACACCAATCCCACTTGGCTCGCCAAATTTCGTTCTTCTAGGTTAAACCGTTCGTTGGCAGTAACCGGTTTCATTTTGAGGTTTCACTCTGTTTTCTCCTATAGGGATACATGTATTTGGAACTCTAAATCAAACACGGTTTGTGCTAGCTCTTTGAAACTTGACAGAATGAAGCAGTTTCAAGTTCTATCTCTATGGTTTGTTTGCTGTTGATGTAGCCCTAAGCAGAGACTGGCGAGAATCACTTTCATGGAAAGGGCCTGCCAAGCTTCCAAAAAACTACGAGTTGCCCGAAATCTCAGCACACCCTTTTTCACCCAATCTTGATGAAACTTTCAGGTAATGATCAGTACACCAATCCCACTTGGCTCGCCAAATTTCGTTCTTCTAGGTTAAACCGTTCGTTGGCAGTAACTGGTTTCATTTTGAGGTTTCACTCTGTTTTCTCCTATAGGGATACATGTATTTGGAACTCTAAATCAAACACGGTTTGTGCTAGCTCTTTGAAACTTGACACAATAAAGCAGTTTCAAGTTCTATCTCTATGGTTTGTTTGCTGTTGATGTAGCCCTAAGCAGAGACTGGCGAGAATCACTTTCATGGAAAGGGCCTGCCAAGCTTCCAAAAAACTACGAGTTGCCTGAAATCTCAGCACACACTTTTTCACCCAATCTTGATGAAACTTTCAGGTCATGATCAGTACACCAATCCCACTTGGCTCGCCAAATTTCGTTCTTCTAGGTTAAACCGTTCGTTGGCAGTAACCTTTTTCATTTTGAGGTTTCACTCTGTTTTCTCCCATAGGGATACATGTATTTGGAACTCTAAATCAAACACGGTTTGTGCTAGCTCTTTGAAACTTGACACAATAAAGCAGTTTCAAGTCCTATCTCTATGGTTTGTTTGCTGTTGATGTAGCCCTAAGCAGAGACTGGCGAGAATCACTTTCATGGAAAGGGCCTGCCAAGCTTCCAAAAAACTACGAGTTGCCTGAAATCTCAGCACACACTTTTTCACCCAATCTTGATGAAACTTTCAGGTAATGATCAGTACACCAATCCCACTTGGCTCGCCAAATTTCGTTCTTCTAGGTTAAACCGTTCGTTGGCAGTAACCGGTTTTATTTTGAGGTTTCACTCTGTTTTCTCCTATAGGGATACATGTATTTGGAACTCTAAATCAAACACGGTTTGTGCTAGCTCTTTGAAACTTGACAGAATGAAGCAGTTTCAAGTTCTATCTCTATGGTTTGTTTGCTGTTGATGTAGCCCTAAGCAGAGACTGGCGAGAATCACTTTCATGGAAAGGGCCTGCCAAGCTTCCAAAAAACTACGAGTTGCCTGATATCTCAGAACACCCTTTTTCACCCAATCTTGATGAAATTTTCTGGTAATGATCAGTACACCAATCCCACTTGGCTCGCCAAATTTCGTTCTTCTAGGTTAAACCGTTCGTTGGCAGTAACCGGTTTCATTTTGAGGTTTCACTCTGTTTTCTCCTATAGGGATACATGTATTTGGAACTCTAAATCAAACACGGTTTGTGCTAGCTCTTTGAAACTTGACAGAATGAAGCAGTTTCAAGTTCTATCTCTATGGTTTGTTTGCTGTTGATGTAGCCCTAAGCAGAGACTGGCGAGAATCACTTTCATGGAAAGGGCCTGCCAAGCTTCCAAAAAACTACGAGTTGCCCGAAATCTCAGCACACCCTTTTTCACCCAATCTTGATGAAACTTTCAGGTAATGATCAGTACACCAATCCCACTTGGCTCGCCAAATTTCGTTCTTCTAGGTTAAACCGTTCGTTGGCAGTAACTGGTTTCATTTTGAGGTTTCACTCTGTTTTCTCCTATAGGGATACATGTATTTGGAACTCTAAATCAAACACGGTTTGTGCTAGCTCTTTGAAACTTGACACAATAAAGCAGTTTCAAGTTCTATCTCTATGGTTTGTTTGCTGTTGATGTAGCCCTAAGCAGAGACTGGCGAGAATCACTTTCATGGAAAGGGCCTGCCAAGCTTCCAAAAAACTACGAGTTGCCTGAAATCTCAGCACACACTTTTTCACCCAATCTTGATGAAACTTTCAGGTCATGATCAGTACACCAATCCCACTTGGCTCGCCAAATTTCGTTCTTCTAGGTTAAACCGTTCGTTGGCAGTAACCTTTTTCATTTTGAGGTTTCACTCTGTTTTCTCCCATAGGGATACATGTATTTGGAACTCTAAATCAAACACGGTTTGTGCTAGCTCTTTGAAACTTGACACAATAAAGCAGTTTCAAGTCCTATCTCTATGGTTTGTTTGCTGTTGATGTAGCCCTAAGCAGAGACTGGCGAGAATCACTTTCATGGAAAGGGCCTGCCAAGCTTCCAAAAAACTACGAGTTGCCTGAAATCTCAGCACACACTTTTTCACCCAATCTTGATGAAACTTTCAGGTAATGATCAGTACACCAATCCCACTTGGCTCGCCAAATTTCGTTCTTCTAGGTTAAACCGTTCGTTGGCAGTAACCGGTTTTATTTTGAGGTTTCACTCTGTTTTCTCCTATAGGGATACATGTATTTGGAACTCTAAATCAAACACGGTTTGTGCTAGCTCTTTGAAACTTGACAGAATGAAGCAGTTTCAAGTTCTATCTCTATGGTTTGTTTGCTGTTGATGTAGCCCTAAGCAGAGACTGGCGAGAATCACTTTCATGGAAAGGGCCTGCCAAGCTTCCAAAAAACTACGAGTTGCCTGATATCTCAGAACACCCTTTTTCACCCAATCTTGATGAAACTTTCTGGTAATGATCAGTACACCAATCCCACTTGGCTCGCCAAATTTCGTTCTTCTAGGTTAAACCGTTCGTTGGCAGTAACCGGTTTCATTTTGAGGTTTCACTCTGTTTTCTCCTATAGGGATACATGTATTTGGAACTCTAAATCAAACACGGTTTGTGCTAGCTCTTTGAAATTGACAGAATGAAGCAGTTTCAAGTTCTATCTCTATGGTTTGTTTGCTGTTGATGTAGCCCTAAGCAGAGACTGGCGAGAATCACTTTCATGGAAAGGGCCTGCCAAGCTTCCAAAAAACTACGAGTTGCCTGATATCTCAGAACACCCTTTTTCACCCAATCTTGATGAAACTTTCTGGTAATGATCAGTACACCAATCCCACTTGGCTCGCCAAATTTCGTTCTTCTAGGTTAAACCGTTCGTTGGCAGTAACCGGTTTCATTTTGAGGTTTCACTCTGTTTTCTCCTATAGGGATACATGTATTTGGAACTCTAAATCAAACACGGTTTGTGCTAGCTCTTTGAAACTTGACAGAATGAAGCAGTTTCAAGTTCTATCTCTATGGTTTGTTTGCTGTTGATGTAGCCCTAAGCAGAGACTGGCGAGAATCACTTTCATGGAAAGGGCCTGCCAAGCTTCCAAAAAACTACGAGTTGCCCGAAATCTCAGCACACCCTTTTTCACCCAATCTTGATGAAACTTTCAGGTAATGATCAGTACACCAATCCCACTTGGCTCGCCAAATTTCGTTCTTCTAGGTTAAACCCTTCGTTGGCAGTAACTGGTTTCATTTTGAGGTTTCACTCTGTTTTCTCCTATAGGGATACATGTATTTGGAACTCTAAATCAAACACGGTTTGTGCTAGCTCTTTGAAACTTGACACAATAGAGCAGTTTCAAGTTCTATCTCTATGGTTTGTTTGCTGTTGATGTAGCCCTAAGCAGAGACTGGCGAGAATCACTTTCATGGAGCGCCTGCCAAGCTTCCAAAAAACTACGAGTTGCCTGAAATCTCAGCACACCCTTTTTCACCCAATCTTGATGAAACTTTCAGGTAATGATCAGTACACCAATCCCACTTGGCTCGCCAAATTTCGTTCTTCTAGGTTAAACCGTTCGTTGGCAGTAACCTTTTTCATTTTGAGGTTTCACTCTGTTTTCTCCTATAGGGATACATGTATTTGGAACTCTAAATCAAACACGGTTTGTGCTAGCTCTTTGAAACTTGACACAATAAAGCAGTTTCAAGTTCTATCTCTATGGTTTGTCTGCTGTTGATGTAGCCCTAAGCAGAGACTGGCGAGAATCACTTTCATGGAAAGGGCCTGCCAAGCTTCCAAAAAACTACGAGTTGCCCGAAATCTCAGCACACCCTTTTTAACCCAATCTTGATGAAACTTTCAGGTAATGATCCATACACCAATCCCACTTGGCTCGTCAAATTTCGTTCTTCTAGGTTAAACCGTTCGTTGGCAGTAACTGGTTTCATTTTGAGGTTTCACTCTGTTTTCTCCTATAGGGATACATGTATTTGGAACTCTAAATCAAACACGGTTTGTGCTAGCTCTTTGAAACTTGACACAATAATGCAGTTTCAAGTTCTATCTCTATGGTTTTTTTGCTGTTGATGTAGCCCTAAGCAGAGACTGGCGAGAATCACTTTCATGGAAAGGGCCTGCCAAGCTTCCAAAAAACTACGAGTTGCATGAAATCTCAGCACACACTTTTTCACCCAATCTTGATGAAACTTTCAGGTAATGATCAGTAAACCAATCCCACTTGACTCGCCAAATTTCGTTCTTCTAGGTTAAACCGTTCGTTGGCAGTAACCGGTTTCATTTTGAGGTTTCACTCTGTTTTCTCCTATAGGGATACATGTATTTGGAACTCTAAATCAAACACGGTTTGTGCTAGCTCGTTGAAACTTGACAAAATAAAGCAGTTTCAAGTTCTATCTCTATGGTTTGTTTGCTGTTGATGTAGCCCTAAGCAGAGACTGGCGAGAATCACTTTCATGGAAAGGGCCTGCCAAGCTTCCAAAAAACTACGAGTTGCCTGGAATCTCAGCACACACTTTTTCACCCAATCTTGATGAAACTTTCAGGTAATGATCAGTACACCAATCCCACTTGGCTCGCCCAATTTCGTTCTTCTAGGTTAAACCGTTCGTTGGCAGTAACCGGTTTCATTTTGAGGTTTCACTCTGTTTTCTCCTATAGGGATACATGTATTTGGAACTCTAAATCAAACACGGTTTGTGCTAGCTCTTTGAAACTTGACACAATAAAGCAGTTTCAAGTTCTATCTCCATGGTTTGTTTGCTGTTGATGTAGCCCTAAGCAGAGACTGGCGAGAATCACTTTCATGGAAAGGGCCTGCCAAGCTTCCAAAAAACTACGAGTTGCCCGAAATCTCAGCAAACACTTTTTCACCCAATCTTGATGAAACTTTCAGGTAATGATCAGTACACCAATCCCACTTGGCCCGCCAAATTTCGTTGTTCTAGGTTAAACCGTTCGTTGGCAGTAACCGGTTTCATTTTGAGGTTTCACTCTGTTTTCTCCTATAGGGATACATGTATTTGGAACTCTAAATCAAACACAGTTTGTGCTAGCTCTTTGAAACTTGACACAATAAAGCAGTTTCAAGTTCTATCTCCATGGTTTGTTTGCTGTTGATGTAGCCCTAAGCAGAGACTGGCGAGAATCACTTTCATGGAAAGGGCCTGCCAAGCTTCCAAAAAACTACGAGTTGCCCGAAATCTCAGCAAACACTTTTTCACCCAATCTTGATGAAACTTTCAGGTAATGATCAATACACCAATCCCACTTGGCCCGCCAAATTTCGTTGTTCTAGGTTAAACCGTTTGTTGGCAGTAACCGGTTTCATTTTGAGTTTTCACTCTGTTTTTCCTATAGGGATACATGTATTTGGAACTCTAAATCAAACTCGGTTTGTGCTAGCTCTTTGAAACTTGACACAATAAAGCAGTTTCAAGTTCTATCTCTATGGTTTGTTTGCTGTTGATGTAGCCCTAAGCAGAGACTGGCGAGAATCACTTTCATGGAAAGCGCCTGCCAAGCTTCCAAAAAACTACGAGTTGCCTGATATCTCAGAACACCCTTTTTCACCCAATCTTGATGAAACTTTCTGGTAATGATCAGTACACCAATCCCACTTGGCTCGCCAAATTTCGTTCTTCTAGGTTAAACCGTTCGTTGGCAGTAACCGGTTTCATTTTGAGGTTTCACTCTGTTTTCTCCTATAGGGATACATGTATTTGGAACTCTAAATCAAACACGGTTTGTGCTAGCTCTTTGAAACTTGACAGAATGAAGCAGTTTCAAGTTCTATCTCTATGGTTTGTTTGCTGTTGATGTAGCCCTAAGCAGAGACTGGCGAGAATCACTTTCATGGAAAGGGCCTGCCAAGCTTCCAAAAAACTACGAGTTGCCCGAAATCTCAGCACACCCTTTTTCACCCAATCTTGATGAAACTTTCAGGTAATGATCAGTACACCAATCCCACTTGGCTCGCCAAATTTCGTTCTTCTAGGTTAAACCCTTCGTTGGCAGTAACTGGTTTCATTTTGAGGTTTCACTCTGTTTTCTCCTATAGGGATACATGTATTTGGAACTCTAAATCAAACACGGTTTGTGCTAGCTCTTTGAAACTTGACACAATAGAGCAGTTTCAAGTTCTATCTCTATGGTTTGTTTGCTGTTGATGTAGCCCTAAGCAGAGACTGGCGAGAATCACTTTCATGGAGCGCCTGCCAAGCTTCCAAAAAACTACGAGTTGCCTGAAATCTCAGCACACCCTTTTTCACCCAATCTTGATGAAACTTTCAGGTAATGATCAGTACACCAATCCCACTTGGCTCGCCAAATTTCGTTCTTCTAGGTTAAACCGTTCGTTGGCAGTAACCTTTTTCATTTTGAGGTTTCACTCTGTTTTCTCCTATAGGGATACATGTATTTGGAACTCTAAATCAAACACGGTTTGTGCTAGCTCTTTGAAACTTGACACAATAAAGCAGTTTCAAGTTCTATCTCTATGGTTTGTCTGCTGTTGATGTAGCCCTAAGCAGAGACTGGC
Organism: Ictidomys tridecemlineatus; assembly: GCF_052094955.1. Lineage (NCBI taxonomy): Eukaryota > Metazoa > Chordata > Mammalia > Rodentia > Sciuridae > Ictidomys > Ictidomys tridecemlineatus. The sequence continues at coordinate 58,067 of NW_027523141.1, forward strand.
GAGAATCACTTTCATGGAAAGGGCCTGCCAAGCTTCCAAAAAACTACGAGTTGCCCGAAATCTCAGCACACCCTTTTTAACCCAATCTTGATGAAACTTTCAGGTAATGATCCATACACCAATCCCACTTGGCTCGTCAAATTTCGTTCTTCTAGGTTAAACCGTTCGTTGGCAGTAACTGGTTTCATTTTGAGGTTTCACTCTGTTTTCTCCTATAGGGATACATGTATTTGGAACTCTAAATCAAACACGGTTTGTGCTAGCTCTTTGAAACTTGACACAATAATGCAGTTTCAAGTTCTATCTCTATGGTTTTTTTGCTGTTGATGTAGCCCTAAGCAGAGACTGGCGAGAATCACTTTCATGGAAAGGGCCTGCCAAGCTTCCAAAAAACTACGAGTTGCATGAAATCTCAGCACACACTTTTTCACCCAATCTTGATGAAACTTTCAGGTAATGATCAGTAAACCAATCCCACTTGACTCGCCAAATTTCGTTCTT